>NC_134355.1:672262572-672562572 GCF_048569485.1 Anomaloglossus baeobatrachus | reverse complement strand
GAAAGAGACAGACGGGGAAAGAGACAGACCGGGAATGAGACAGAGCGGCAAAGAGACAGACGGGCAAAGAGACAGAGCGGGAAAGAGACAGAGCGGCAAAGAGACAGAGCGGCAAAGAGACAGACGGGCAAAGAGACAGACGGGCAAAGAGACAGACGGGCAAAGAGACAGAGTGGGAAAGAGACAGAGCGGGAAAGAGACAGAGCGGGAAAGAGACAGCCGGGCAAAGAGACAGAGCGGGAAAGAGACAGAGCGGCAAAGAGACAGATAGGCAAAGAGACAGAGTGGGAAAGAGACAGAGTGGGAAAGAGACAGAGTGGGAAAGAGACAGAGCGGGAAAGAGACAGAGCGGGAAAGAGACAGAGCGGGAAAGAGACAGATGGGCAAAGAGACAGACGGGCAAAGAGACAGAGCGGGAAAGAGACAGAGCGGGAAAGAGACAGAGCGGGAAAGAGACAGAGCGGGAAAGAGACAGCCGGGCAAAGAGACAGAGCGGGAAAGAGACAGGGCAGTAAAGAGACAGCCGGGCAAAAAGACAGAGCAGTAAAGAGACAGAGCGGGAAGAGACAGCCGGGCAAAGAGACAGAGCGGGAAAGAGACAGAGCGGGAAAGAGACAGCCGGGTAAAGAGACAGAGCGGGAAAGAGACAGAGCGGGAAAGAGACAGTCGGGCAAAGAGACAGAGCGGGAAAGAGACAGAGCAGTAAAGAGACAGCCGGGCTAAGAGACAGAGCGGGAAAAAGACAGAGCGGCAAAGAGACAGATGGGCAAAGAGACAGATGGGCAAAGAGACAGACAGGCAAAAAGACAGACGGGCAAAGAGACAGAGCGGGAAAGAGACAGACGGGCAAAGAGACAGACCGGGAATGAGACAGAGCGGCAAAGAGACAGAGCGGCAAAGAGACAGACGGGCAAAGAGACAGACGGGCAAAGAGACAGAGCGGGAAAGAGACAGAGCGGCAAAGAGACAGAGCGGCAAAGAGACAGATAGGCAAAGAGACAGAGCGGGAAAGAGACAGAGTGGGAAAGAGACAGACAGGCAAAGAGACAGACGGGCAAAGAGACAGACGGGCAAAGAGACAGACAGGCAAAGAGATAGCCGGGCAAAAAAACAGCCAGGCAAAGAGACAGACAGGCAAAGAGAGAGACGGGCAAAGAGAGAGAGATTGAGACAGATTGATGCAAATACTGACAGAGAGATAGAAACAGACAGACAAGGAAAGAGACAGACAGAGACTGGGAGAGAGACAGAGAGACAGTTACTATCCCGGGCAACGCCGGGTACTACAGCTAGTACCTAAATATTTCTTGAAGCAGATATCACTTAAAAACTCACTTTTGAATGCCCCAAAGTACCCAGTGTGAACAAGAGGCTATACGCAGAGTCTTTTTGATGAGATTTTGGAGTAGAAACCAATAGGAAACTGAGTGCAAACTCTTCAAATAATCCTCAAAAATGCAAAACTTTGGTATTGCTCAGTTTCTTCAGCAAAAAGGCTCCTTGGACACATACTCACTAAGCAGAAACTGCAACATTTTTATGAGTTTTATGATTTGGAGAGTTTCTGCTCAGTTTTTCCTCTAAGGCCCTGCAGATTTACCCGCCGTTTTGCCACGGATTTCGCTGCAGAAATGCTGCAGGAAAATGTTGATAACATTAGTACAGTCCTTCTCCAGCAAAATCTATGGTGATTAAATAAAGCTGTGCGCACACTGCGTTTTTTGTCCCTGCGGAATTTCCGCTGCGGAATTAATGTGCACGTCACTTCTTTTCTGCAGGTAAAAAAACGCACCAAAACCGTAACGAAATCTGCATGCGGTTTTGCTGCGTTTTGGTGCGAATTTGGTGCAGAATTTCTGTGGTTTTGCCGCAAGTTGGTCCCTGCGGTTTTTTAACAATATTTAATGGCAAAACCGCAGGGACCAACCTGCGGAAAACCGCAGAAATTCCGCACCAAATTCACACCAAAACTTGGCAAAGCCGCATGCGGATTTCGTTGCGGTTTTGGTGCGGTTTTTTACCGCAGGAGAGAAATTCTTTCACAGGGTCCGGTTTTCCTTAAGAAAAAGTCATTTTCTAGTGTGCACATTGCCTAAAGCTAAACAAAGAAAACCCAAAAACCTCCGGGTGCACATACTCACTGAGCAGAAACTCCAAGATATTCAGAAGTTTTGTAATTTGGAGAGTTTCTGCTCAGTTTCTCTTCTAAAAACTGCTAAAAAAAAAAAAACCCTCCGTGTGCACATAATTACTGAGCGGAAACCGCAAGATGTTGAGAATTTTTCTGACTTGGAGCGTTTGTGCTCAATTTCACCTCTAAAAACTGCTAAAAATAAAACCTCTCGCCTAAAATTACATGACCTCTTTTGCAGGCTGATTCCACCCAGAATCCAACTTAAGGCTATGTGCGCGCTAGAAAGTGCCTTTTTCTTAAGAAAAAAACGGACCCTCTGAAAGAATCCCGCACCCGCGGTAAAAACCGCACCCACGTTTTTGCCGCGATTTTCCACGGTTTTGCCGCGGAATTAGTGCGGATTTTCCGCAAGTTGGTTCCCGCGGATTTTTACCATTATCTATGGCAAAAAAAAACGCAGGTACCTGCGGAAAAAAAGTGACATGCTCATTAATTACGTGAGGAAAATCCGCGGATACAAAAAAAACGCAGTGTGCGCACAGCATTTTTTAAAACCCATAGGTTTTGCCGGGGAATTGACTGCAGCAATGTTAGACACATTTTCTTCAGCAAATCCGCGCCAAATCCGCGCCAAATCCGCGTCAAAATCCGCGGTAAATCCGCAGCGTGCGCACAGGGCCTTAAAAGGTGCAGCAGCGGCACATAAAATGGACATTGTGCACAGTAATGTCACAATACTTGCTGTGCACATGTTCAGACGTTTATCACTTGTTTCCACGTTAGATTTTGGAAACAGTAAATGACCGGCTCATTCTTCAGCCGACTTCCCTATACTTTATAATATAGAGGAAAAGATGTCACCGTTACCTGGGAAAACTCAGCAGCTGCTCCGGCATCTACAAAGACACAGAGTGCAAATATCCTGAGTGTTTCCACCCAAAAAAAGGACCCATTTTTTTTTCTAAGTTGTTATTAGACTTGCTATGGTTTTTTTCTTATCCTTTTTTTCTCCGACGGAGGCAGACTGTTTATACTGTTTTATCCATTGATTTTTAACAATGTAACAGTTGAAAATGGATGAAACTCGGATATTCTGAAGCAGGGGCATAACGATCGCGGTCGCGACTGTGAACAACCCGGGAGTACAGGGGACCCAATGGACCCACAGGCCCCAACTCCTGTTTTAGCTGGATGTGCATTCGAAGGCGCACATCCAGCTGAAATACTGTGCAGCACAAACACTCATCAGGTCCCTGCACCGCGATGTGCCGGTCGCCAATTAAGGCTATGAATATTCACTGCTCCCCCCTCCCATAATCCAGAGCAAGGGGAGCAGAGAATATGTCAGCACCTGACAACCGATTGCGCTGTAAGTGGGCGCACAGTGACATCATGCACTGCGCCGCTTGCACACTGGTCAGATGCGGCATTCCATTATTGGAAGAGGACACCAGGGGAGCGGGGGGGGGGAAGGTGAGTATAATTGTTTATTTTTATTACTTTGTGCAGCATCTGTGGATATCATATGTACCAGAATGCGGCCAGGATGGAGACATAAACCAGGCTGGGGTCATTATAGGGAATGTATACCAGGATGGGGCCATTATGGGGCATGTAAAACAGGATGGGGCCATTATGGGGAATGTATACCAGAATGGGGCCATTATGGGGAATGTATACCAGAATGGGGCTATTATGGGGAATGTATGCCAGGATGGGGCCATTATGGGGAATGTATACCAGGATGGGGCCATTATGGGGAATGTATACCAGAATGGGGCTATTATGGGGAATGTATACCAGAATGGGGCCATTATGGGGAATGTATACCAGAATGGGGCCATTATGGGGAATGTATGCCAGGATGGGGCCATTATGGGGAATGTATACCAGGATGGGGCCATTATGGGGACATCTATACCAGGATGGGGCCATTATGGGGAATGTATACCAGGATGGGGCCATTATGGGGACATCTATACCAGGATGGGGCCGTTATGAGGAATGTATACCAGGATAGGGCCATTATGGGGAATGTATACCAGGATGGGGTCATTATGGGGAATGTATACCAGGATGGGGTCATTATGGGGAATGTATACCAGGATGGGGTCATTATGGGGAATGTATACCAGGATGGGGTCATTATGGGGAATGTATACCAGTATGGGGCCATTTTGGGGAATGTATACCAGGATGGGGCCAGGATGGGGCCATTATGGGGAATGTATACTAGAATGGGGCCATTATCGGACATGTATACCAGGATGGGGTCATGAAGAGGATATATATACCAGGATAGGGCAATTATGGGGACATATATGCCAGTATGGGGCCATTATGGGGACATCTATACCAGGATAGGGCCATATTTTCCAAAATATAGACATGATGAGGTCAGACACCAGGATGGGGGACATATTTAGCAGGAAGTGGCCCAGGATGGGGGACATTAGTACACTATGGGGGTCAGTACCACACAATGAATACATCTGACCAACATGGCTCAAACTTTGCACCGAGGCCATCGGACTCTAGTTACACCACTGCTCTGAAGTACAAAGTCCGTCTTCAGGTTGTCATCTGTTCTACACGGACCCCTCTAGACTTTAACGGATGAGTCTGATTCGCAAAACGGATGAGGGTAGATCTGAAGAAAAATTGGATCTATGAACTACTGCAGAAACATGATAGAACTCGTATGTGAAATGGTGACGTCTGCATGAGCCGACCGGCTGCGTCCCACAATGAGCTTCTGTTGTTGCAAATTTTTGCATAACTTCTGCTCCTAGTATGTAAACGATGCATTTTTTTAATTGCTTTTTTAATGCTGCAATTTTTGGCTCATGTTTTATACAAAGCTTCTTTGTTTTTGATACTTCCTAGTGTCACTATGTGCAGATTACATGTGGTTTTTCGCATCTAATGTGATCCTTTGAGGAAATTCTGCACATAAAAAAATAAGCATACCCGCAAAACAAATTTTTATGTTGCAGATTTGAAACCACCGCAGTTCAGTGCAACAGTGGACATGAGATTTCTATGGGCGGCCCGGTGGCTCAGTGGTTAGCACTGCAGTCTTGTGGTGGCTCAGTGGTTAGCACTGCAGTCTTGTGGTGGCTCAGTGGTTAGCACTGCAGTCTTGTGGTGGCTCAGTGGTTAGCACTGCAGTCTTGTGGTGGCTCAGTGGTTAGCACTGCAGTCTTGTGGTGGCTCAGTGGTTAGCACTGCAGTCTTGTGGTGGCTCAGTGGTTAGCACTGCAGTCTTGTGGTGGCTCAGTGGTTAGCACTGCAGTCTTGCAGCGCTGGGGTCCTGGGTTCAATTCCCTTCAAGGACACCATCTGCAAGGAGTTTGTATGTTCTCCCCGTGTTTGCGTGGGTTTCCTCCAGGTTCTCCGGTTTCCTCCCACACTCCAAAAAACATACAGTTAGGGACCTTAGATTGTGAGCCCCAATGGGGACAGTGTTGCCAATGTATGTAAAGTGCTATGGAATTAAGAGTGCTATATAAATGAATAAATTATTATTATTATTATTATTATTATTATTATTATTTCTATAAATCCCAACTACTGGGTTGGGACGGTAAGACGCTGTGCCAAAAATGAGGCATCGAAAACTCACCAAAAACTCATAGCGGAAAGTTAACTCTAAGGCCGCTTTCACACTGCCTTCCTCTCCCCGTTCAGTGGTCCCGTTGGGGCTTCCGTTCGAATCACCCGCAAAATGGGTTTTGGACATATGCCCCGACAGGGCCCATGACTATAATGGTGTAGATGGAGTCACCGTGTGCTGTCGACAGGGGCGGGCTGGCCCGGGGGGGCCCCCCAGGCCGCTCTCCCAGCTGTTGTACAGGGCTGCCTGCCTGCTGCATTGTGTCATTTGAACTGTGCGTGACCGTGTCTCCTGTATTGCCTGTCGTTCACCATTTTCGGGAGTATACCCCTATTGGAGGCGGACACCCAGACGCAGTCCTCCAGTAAAAGTCTACTCTTAAAAATGGTGCACGATAGAGCACATGGTGACTTCGTCTGCACCATTATAGTCAGTGGCTCCATCGGCGCATACATCCGAAACCCGTTTCGGATGGAAGCCCCGACGGGACCACTGAACGGGGAGAGGAATGCAGTGTGAAAGCAGCCTTACTTTTAGAGGACACCCGGACAGTAAGCAGGCAACAAAGTAACCCCCTGCCAGGACCCATGGAAGTCAGCTGCAAACTATCGGGAAACCTGACAGTAAATGTGCCCATAAAGGTCAGTGCAGAGTTGGACAAACCAGTTGATTTGGTTAGGGATGAACATATTACAGCTGATTGCTGATGTTCCCGCATTAGCCATGTTGTATACCCTGCAATCATCTTATTTTTGGGGGTCCTTCGCCCGACTACTCAACCTCTGCATTTACGCTGCACGCCACGCTCCATCTCATCGTTACTGTAGACCCTGTGACCCTTCGTGTGAAGGTCGTTAATTAAGTTAATGATCGTTAAGTATTTCTCGCTTGTTTGCATTATTAATAAGACATCAGAACATTGAGAGCATTTAACAGCAGGAAACGGAGATAATAGATGAAGCGGAATATATAATTCATAAAGGGATGAAGAGTAATGGTGTAAAACCAAGATTAAATGGTTAACGTACAGTTTATTCATGAAACGCATCTCTTGCTCCATAAAGGAGGGGGGTGCGAAGATTACAGATTTTATAGTTTAGAGGGGTTCAATAAGAAGAGAGAAAAATGTCTGCTTTCTTGCCTAAAGGTTATAAGTGGTAATACAGCTCATTCACTTCAATGGAGATGACCTGCAATACCAAACCCAACCATAGACAGGTGCGGCGCTGTTTTTGGAAAAAAAAGGAGACTTTTTTTTTAGTTTTTTTAGAATCCTCAATTTTCAAAAAGCTGATCAGTTGTAGATTTTTAAGAGTGGAAAACTACAAATGATACAAATTTGCAGTTTGATCCATATTCTGTACCTTCTCATGATATAATTTTGCTTTTAAAGGAAATTAAAGCAATAAGATATATTGATGATCTATTTTTGGGTGCTTCTATAGGCACTGCAGTATCCAGAATGACCACTACATGTTGTATGGTGCTGTGCTGTTCCAGCTCTGCACTGGTTACTTCCTATTCATATACTAAAGTTTCTCATGATATAATTTTGCTTTTAAAAGAGATTAGGAGAAATAAGATATATTGATGATCTATTTTTGGGTGCTTCTATAGACACTGCAATATCCAGAATGACCACTACATGTTGTATGGTGCTGTGCTGTTCCAGCTCTGCACAGATTACTTCCTATCCATATACTGAAGTTTCTCATGATATAATTTTGCTTTTAAAGGAAATTAAAGCAATAAGATATATTGATGATCTATTTTTGGGTGCTTCTATAGACACTGCAGTATCCAGAATGACCACTACATGTTGTATGGTGCTGTGCTGTTCCAGCTCTGCATTGATTACTTCCTATCCATATACTAAAGTTTCTCATGATATAATTTTTCTTTTAAAAGAGATTAGGAGAAATAAGATATATTGACGATCTATTTTTGGGTGCTTCTATAGACACTGCAATATCCAGAATGACCACTACATGTTGTATGGTGCTGTGCTGTTCCAGCTCTGCACAGATTACTTCCTATCCATATACTGAAGTTTCTCATGATATAATTTTGCTTTTAAAGGAAATTAAAGCAATAAGATATATTGATGATCTATTTTTGGGTGCTTCTATAGACACTGCAGTATCCAGAATGACCACTACATGTTGTATGGTGCTGTGCTGTTCCAGCTCTGCATTGATTACTTCCTATCCATATACTGAAGTTTCTCATGATATAATTTTGCTTTTAAAAGAGATTAGGAGAAATAAGATATATTGATGATCTATTTTTGGGTGCTTCTATAGGCACTGCGGTATCCAAAATGACCACTACATGTTGTATGGTGCTGTGCTGTTCCAGCTCTGCACAGATTACTTCCTATCCATATACTGAAGTTTCTCATGATATAATTTTGCTTTTAAAAGAGATTAGGAGGAATAAGATATATTGATGATCTATTTTTGGGTGCTTCTATAGGCACTGCGGTATCCAAAATGACCACTACATGTTGTATGGTGCTGTGCTGTTCCAGCTCTGCACTGATTACTTCCTATCCATATACTGAAGTTGTTTCTCATGATATAATTTTGCTTTTAAAAGAGATTAGGAGGAATAAGATATATTGATGATCTATGTTTGGGTTCTTCTATTATGTTCAATGGGAACTGCAGTACCCAGAATGACCACTACATGTTGTATGGCGCTGTGCTGTCCCAACTCTGCACTGGTTACTTCTTGCCATCATTGAAGCCAAAAACAGTTATTGATGGGGTGTCAATCATGCATGAAAAGTATAATCTGTATTTAGTGAAGACAGATTATTTCCATTACTGAGATAGGAGATGACAGTTGGTGCTTTTAAGATTCTATGGGGAGGGGAAAGAGGAGACAGACACAGATATTCTGCTGCAAGTTCTCCTGAATCAACAGCTACCATTCTCCATAAAACTTTATGAGCACCAACTGTCATCTCCTATCTAAAGAGAAAGTCTGTATTCACTGTAAACAGATTTTAGCTGTGAACTAAAAATTTTGAGAATGAATAATCAGTCCTGGAGGAGAAGAAAAAAATCAGATTTCTCAGATATTTTCCAATGTATTATTGATTTATGAAAAAAAATAAATAAATTGATGATTACTCTTTAAATGGGGTCAGGCTGCAATTCCACTTAGCGCCTTTATATATGAGAGGCGCTATTTCTATTAGGCTAAGTTCACATTTCCGCTAAAATCTATCAGTCACAATCCGCTGCTCTTGTAAACAGCGGAATCCGTTTAGCGGATTCCGCTGCTCCCATAGACTTGTATGAGCAGCGGATTGTGACTGATGATGCTGCGTTGCACCCTCCGCCCGACTGATCAGTCGTGGAACGACTGACCGCCGGGCGGGAGGAACGCAGCATGTAACGTTTTTTGAGCAGCGAGATCCGTCGGATTTCGCTGCGCATGCTCTCTGGCTCCCTGCACACGTCACCAGCTTTGGTTGGTTACCCGATATTTACCCTGGTTACGGTGCAAGGAGCCAGCGCTAAGCGGTGTAGGCCCGTAACCAAGGTAAATATCGGGTAACCAAGGTAAACATCGGGTGCTTTGCTGTTACCCGATATTTAGGCTGGTTACGTGTGCAGGGAGGCCGACACTTCCCCGCTCGGCCCCGCCCCCTCCCGCACTCCGCACATGTATGTACACACACACACACACACACACACACACACCTGTCCCCAGCCATGCAGAGAAGCACTGACACCCTCGTCTGGCCCCGCCCCCTGCTCGGCTCCGCCCCCTCCCGCACTTTGCATGTGCACACACATACATACATACATACATACATACATACATGCACATACACACACTCACTCACTCACAGATACACTCACCTGTCCCCAGCCATGCAGACCGCAGCACTTCCACTGACATCCTCAGCGCCTGGCCCCGCCCCCCGCTCGGCTCTGCCCCAGAACTCCGCCCCCCGCACACAACGGAATCCGACAAAGAATTCTGTTCTTTGTCATCCGTTGTACAGCGTTGAACAGCGCATCAGTCACATGCGTCAAGCGACGCATGTGACTGATACAAATCAACGGAAATGTGAACTTAGCCTTAGAAAAGTATCTAATGCAACCTCTTTAAATCTCTGATCTGGATGCACCTTTTGGTGATGGTTCCCTGTCAGTCAAAAACTAGGAAGTTGAAACAGCGGCTCCTCGTGTTTTGCATTGATAACAATGTAACAAGTTTATTACATTGTAACAATATAATGAATCATCCATTATCATCATAAAATTTGATAATGCTTCTTATGAAGCAACACGAGTATAAACACAACACGCAATAAAAGGAACAATTACTCCCCATAAAATGACTCAAATAAACTAACTCCCCTTAAATATAAATTTTGGGCTCAACTGAGCCCGTTACCTCTCTGGGGAGAGGGTGACAAGCATCGGACACATACAAACACTAAATGACCTTGTATACATACTTGATTAGCTAATTTTTCCATCTATGGAGCTTTATAAGGGTTTATTTTTTGCGAGGTGAGTAGTGATGAGCGGGCACTACTATGCTCAGGTGTTCAGTACTCGTAACTAGTGATGAGCGGACACTACCATGCTCGGGTGCTCAGTACTCGTAACTGGCAATGAATGGGCACTACCATGCTTGGGTGCTCAGTACTCGTAAGCAGTGGTGAGCAAGCACTACCATGCTCAGGTGCTCTGTACTGGTAACTAGTGATGAGCGGGCACTACCATGCTCGGGTGCCCTATACTCGTAACTAGTGATTAGCGGGCACTACCATGCTCGGGTGCTCAGTACTCGTAACTAGTGATGAGCGGGCACTACCATGCTCGGGGGCTCGGTACTAATAACTAGTGATGAGCAGGCACTACCATGCTCGGGGGCTCGGTACTAATAACTAGTGATGAGCGGGCACTACCATGCTCGGGGGCTCGGTACTAGTAACTAGTGATGAGCGGGCACTACCATGCTCAGGTGCTCAGTACTTGTAACTAGTGATGAGCGGGCACTACCATGCTCGGGGGCTCGGTACTCGTAACTAGTGATGAGCCGGCACTACCATGCTCAGGTGCTCTGTACTCGTAACTAGTGATGAGCGGGCACTACCATGCTCAGGTGCTCTGTACTCGTAACTAGTGATGAGCGAGCACTACCATGCTCGGGTGCTCAGTACTCGTAACTAGTGATGAGTGGGCACTACCATGCTCGGGTGCTCGGTACTAGTAACTAGTGATGAGCGGGCACTACCATGCTCGGGGGCTCGGTATTAGTAACTAGTGATGAGCGAGCACTACCATGCTCAGGTGCTCAGTACTTGTAACTAGTGATGAGCGGGCACTACCATGCTCGGGGGCTCGGTACTAGTAACTAGTGATGAGCGGGCACTACCATGCTCGGGGGCTCGGTACTAGTAACTAGTGATGAGCGGGCACTACCATGCTCAGGTGCTCTGTACTTGTAACTAGTGATGAGCCGGCACTACCATGCTCAGGTGCCCAGTACTGGTAACTAGTGGTGAGCGAGCACTACCATGCTCATGTGCTCGGTACTGGTAACTAGTGATGAACGGGCACTACCATGCTCGGGTGCTCTGTACTTGTAACTAGTGATGAGCGGGCACTACCATGCTCGGGTGCTCAGTACTCGTAACTAGTGATGAGCGGGCACTACCATGCTCGGGTGCTCAGTACTCGTAACTAGTGATGAGTGGGCACTACCATGCTCGGGTGCACTGTACTCGTAACTAGTGATGAGCGGGCACTACTATGCTGGGATGCTCGGTGCTCGTAACTAGTGATGAGTGAGCACTCCCATGCTCAGGTGCTCAGTACTCGTAACTAGTGATGAGCAGGCACTACCATGCTCGGGTGCTCGGTACTCGTAACTAGTGATGAGCGGGCACTACCATGCTCGGGTGCTCGGTACTCGTAACTAGTGATGAGCGGGCACTACTATGCTGGGATGCTCGGTGCTCGTAACTAGTGATGAGTGAGCACTCCCATGCTCAGGTGCTCAGTACTCGTAACTAGTGATGAGCGGGCACTACCATGCTCGGGTGCTCAGTACTCGTAACTAGTGATGAGCAGGCACTACCATGCTCGGGTGCTCAGTACTGGTAACTAGTGATGAGTGGGCACTACCATGCTCGGGTGCTCGGTACTCGTAACTAGTGATGAGTGGACACTACCATGCTCGGGTGCTCGGTACTCGTAACTAGTGATGAGCGGGCACTACCATGCATCATCCCATTAGTGTACTGAAACCCAAATACTCAATTTAGGAGCCAGATGATGGAAGGTGAGTAGAATATCATCTTCTGGTGCCTCCTAGCATATGAAGTCTGATCGATGCTGTGGATTATTTGCGCGGGTGTAAGTGGTGGCTGAAACACGTTACACCCTCTCCAACATGATAATCCTCTTACAGTTAATGCATCAGCTTTTTACGCAGCAGATTTTCTACAGCAGTCATCAGAAACCTGAGAATCGAAGGCTACTTAGAACTTACCAGCTCCTTCCTGAGCCAATTTAGAGCCTCATCGATGCTATCAAAGCCATGGATCTTCCCCGATGTGAGGACGCCGCCTTCCTTCGGGACATCCATGGTCTTCTGGACTTGTCCCATCTCTAGACTTGAGCAGATTTCCCCTTCAGTCTGTTTTTCTTCTTCCTCTTGTTCCACGGGAGGATTTGGGCTCTTCCAAGGTTGATCTTCCAGTCTTGCCCTCCATTCTAGATAAGAGGGTCTCCTGGTCTCCAACCTCAATTTCTCAGTCAGGGCCTTCAAGTTTCGTAGATGGTCATCTGTCGGTGGGGCCGAGTTTCCTTCAGCTTCATCTTCTGGTTCCTCAATTTGTATCTTTGGTAATGACATGATCGATTATGGAACGGACGGTCATACGGTCCACATCATACCTCCTGACGGTGCCGGGGAATCTTCTTATCTGACTACGCTGGCTCACCGGCTTTATTGCAGCATCTGAAAATAACAAAGCGGCAGCTGATGTCACTAGATGACTCGTTAGGCAAATATAATAAAACAAGTGACTGATCAAGAGTTAATTTAAAAAGAAACAATGTATCAAGATTTTCTGGTTTTGCAAAAATAAACAATTAATTAATGAAGTGATGCAGACATAGTCGATATGTGATGGATATGGGGAAGGAATTCACTACAACGTTGCCCTAAATTACGTCACACTCGACAGGATGCTGAATGTTGATCTTCTTCAATCTCTTAATCCGGACCTGATGCTCACGGCCAGTGTAGGGGCAGCGAGTGGGGTTAGTGGACCCTCTGGGCCACAGGGAGGATCTGGGCTTACCCTTTAATGGAAGGGGCGGACAACAGGTACCACTCCCAGAGCAGTGACCAGGACTGTGATAGCTTACCCCCAAGACAGGAGACTCAGGTACAGGCGAGGTGACTGAGGCGAGCTGGATAGGCTGGCTTGGACAGGAATGGTGGGCATGGCAGGGACAGATAGATATGAGAAAGCAGATTCAGGTACAGGTGACTGACACGGGTAACGGGACCTGACAAGACAAGACAAGACACTGAATAACAGAGAAGGTTGTGCAGGCACCTCCCCTAATGGGAGGGTGCCTTAACACTCGAAGTCCCAGGAGTTTTGAGCTCCATAAGATTCCAATGGTAGAAATGTCAAATAACCCCTTTCTGGGACTTCTAGAATTAAACACACAGTGCCTCTCAGCCATGGGAACACTGGCCCTTTAAGAGGAGAGCCAGTGTGCACACGCACATTGTAGGTGCTCTCCCGGGAACCCTGTGAGTCATGTACAGGGCCCGGGAGGGGATGGAGTCAGCAGAGCACTTGGGAAACCACGCGGCAGCAGGGGAGAACAGGACCTGGCCACGCTGGTAAGTCGTCGTGCCTGCAGGCACACCAGCGATACAGATGGTCACATTCATACACGTTCTCATCAAACCATAACACATTGTTTGGCCCTTACTACTTTTTCACGAAATAAATCGAACTTTTCACAAAGAGTGTACATCATTTAAATGTCCCAGTCGTAGAGTAACTAAAGATAAATAGTAAAGTAGAGGTGAGGGGGGAGGAGGGAGGAGAAGCTGCAGTTTATTTAAGAATGCTGTGAGAGGGGAGGATGAGCTGACTTTTCATACATTACCATACAGCACAGCATAGAAGACTCCAAAACTCTTTCAGATTAAAGTTTCTAGTGACGTTTGAAAGTCCATATACAGGAGGAGAACATTGGCCAAATACATTATTTTTTTAGGAATGGTCAACTTTTCCCAATTTCTCCATTAACTACAGTAAATCACTTTTTTTTTAATAATTCCTCAGTAATGCAGTAAAGACTAAGAGATATCAGGAAGGAGGAGACAAGAGAAACTGCAGCCTACTTGTTTAAAGAAAATCAGAAAACTGACCTTCCTAACAGACAAATGTGAACAGGTGCAAACTGAGCAATAAATATTTATTTGTTTAAACAAGACCTATTACTAGGTCAAAGGAGTCCAGTTTTGTTCCAGTTTATTCCCACTGCTCCCCTGAATATTCTGTTTTTTATTTCTTTTAAATCTACCATATGATTCCAGAGATATGAGATTTTTATTTATTGATACTTTTATGGTCTTTAGTAAGGGGCGTGGCTCACATGACTCCTCGGGGGCGTGTCTTTAGGGTGTTTTGCATAATTACGCTTGAAAGACCATAAGGGGTTACAAACTAAAAAAGCCCATATCTTGGGAACCATATGGTTAATTTTAAAAAATAAAAAAGCAAAATACTCAGTGAAACAGGGAGAATATAATAAGGCCAAAAACTGGCTACTTTTCACCTGGTGACATGTCCTCTTTAAAGACGCTGTGAGAGGGGAGCAGGGAGCTGATTTGTCCTAGCGGACAGCTCAGCTTGAAAGTGTTAAGTAATCTTCTAGGCTGATGTTAATGATTTGGTTTTTACAAATTACTACAAAGGTTACACATTATATTTTTTAGTAATGCAATAAGTGAAGAAACACTGCTCAGGATAGGTGAGGGGGGAGGAGGGAGGTGATGCTGCAATCTATTTGTTTAGGATTGTTGTGAGAGGGGAGGAGGGAGCTGCAAGAGAAAAATGGAAAATCTGAGTGCTCGGAGGCCACAGCATAGCTCGAAAGAGTCAGGAAGAACTCGTCCATTCATTGGCAAATCTTTCAGGTCAAGGTTGTTCATGCAGATTTTCTAAAAGACCCAAGATACACATAAGAGGAACATTGTAGGGCCGGTGTATCTGCAGAGATGCCGACTTGCTGCCTTTGTTGGCTCTCGTTCTCCCTCGCACTCCCCTGGCCATCTCCGTTTAACACTAGAAGTCCCAGGAATTTCGAGCTCCATAGGGTTCCAATAGTAGAAATGTTAAATGACTCCACTCTGGGACTTCTAGTGTTAATGCTGTCTCCTTTCCCTCCCAGGCCCTATGCATGCAGCCCAAGTCTCCCAGGAGTGTGCTTAGGGAATGCGCAAGTGCACCGGCACTCCTCTTTAAGGGCCGGAGTGCCATTTCCTGGAAATGCCATAGGCTTAGAGGCACTATGTATTTAAGGCACCCTCCCATTAGGAGAGGTGCCTGTACAACACTTTCACTTAGTCAGTGTCCTGTCTGTCTAGCCAGTTGTCAGGTCCCGTTATCTCTGTGTCTGTCTCCTGTACCTACCTTCCCATACCTGTCTGTCCCTACCGTGCCCACCATACCTGTCCGTAGCCGCCTGTCTGTCTGCCCCGGTCATCTCACCTTTACCTGCCTGCATCTGTCTGTTGTCCTGGGGGTCAGCTGGCACAGTCCCGGTCACTGCCCTGGGAGTGATACCTGGTGCCCGCCTCGCGGTAAGCGCTTCGTTAAGCCCAGATCCCCTTTGTGGTCCAGTGGGTCCACTAATCCCGCTCGCTGCCCCTACACCGGCCGCGAGTGTTACAAACTTCATCCAACTCCACATTTTTCTGCAGAAGAGACAATCGCCTATTTTATAGGAGGATGTCCTAACTATGAAGCTCTAGGGAGAGATTTCTGAAGAAAGAAGGATAGGGCATGTTTAACTCTTTGTTTCCAAGAAAGATAATCAGGCCACTAGGGGTTTCTCGCAGCATCCTAAAACTTTCTCAAACTGCCTGAAGAGTCTCATATCTTGATGCCCCCCAAATTTGGAAACAGGATTTGTCTGATATGTGGGTCGATCCCTATCTATTGGGAGACTGACGGTTCTCTGACATAGAGGAGTGACTGCGGAGAAAAAAAAGATCCCGATGGAAACTGACCAAGTAATGAAACTTGTCAAAAACTTATTTAAAAGTTCCGTCATCCTTTGTATTCCGTGTGGATATTCCATAAACACCGCGCACACTGTACGTATCCTACAGCAGTAATTATGATAATATTATGCTTACCTATGCAATAAATCCATTCTCTCCGTCCTCAGGAGCCAACTATGGGCTGATATACCTTATACAATGTGTAACCAGAATGGAAAACTATATTTGTGGGAAGAGGCAGAAAAGCTTTTGTGTTCATGGTTTGGCATACATACATATATACACAGTATCCGAGGTCCGCGGCAGGCTCACTCCTGTTTACACTGTATTATTTACATAGTCTAAGCTTACAAGGCTTCTAGGAAAGAAAACCATAGTAATGGTGCAAAATTATGATCGCTGAGTTCTTACTGGAGAATAATAATGTCATCCAGGAGAAGACTGAGACCAATCTGAACTGCTGGGCCATGACATCACACTGGGACTAGTGACATCATACTGGACCTGATGACATAACACCTGCACCAGGACTGGTGACATCACTCTGGGACTGGTGACATCACACTGGACCTGGTGACATCACACTGGACATTACACTGGACCTGGTGACATTACACTAGATCTGGTGACATCACACTGGGACTGGTGACATCACATTGGACCTAATGAAATCACACTGGACCTGATGACATCACACCAGGACTGGTGACATCACACTGGACCTGGTGAAATCACACTGGACCTGGTGACATCACACTGGACATTACACTGGACCTGGTGGAATCACACTAGGACTGGTGACATCACACTGGACCTGGTGAAATCACACTGGACCTGATGAAATCACACTGGACCTGGTGACATCACATTGGACCTAATGAAATCACACTGGACCTGATGACATCACACCAGGACTGGTGACATCACTCTGGACCTGGTGAAATCACACTGGACCTGGTGACATCACACTGGACATTACACTGGACCTGGTAAAATCACACTAGGACTGGTGACATAACACTGGACCTGGTGAAATCACACTGGACCTGATGAAATCACACTGGACCTGGTGACATCACACTGGACATTACACTGGACCTGGTGACATTACACTAGATCTGGTGACATCACACTGGGACTGGTGACATCACATTGGACCTAATGAAATCACACTGGACCTGATGAAATCACACCAGGACTGGTGACATCACACTGGACCTGGTGAAATCACACTGGACCTGGTGACATCACACTGGACATTACACTGGACCTGGTGAAATCACACTAGGACTGGTGACATCACACTGGACCTGGTGAAATCACACTGGACCTGATGAAATCACACTGGACCTGGTGACATCACATTGGACCTAATGAAATCACACTGAACCTGATGACATCACACCAGGACTGGTGACATCACTCTGGACCTGGTGAAATCACACTGGACCTGGTGACATCACACTGGACATTACACTGGACCTGATGACATCACACCAGGACTGGTGACATCACACTGGAACTGGTGAAATCACACTGGACCTGGTGACATCACACTGGACATTACACTAGACCTGGTGACATTACACTAGATCTGGTGACATCACACTGGTTCTGGTGACATCACATTGGACCTAATGAAATCACACTGGACCTGATGACATCACACCAGGACTGGTGACATCACACTGGACCTGGTGAAATCACACCAGGCCTAGTGACATCATACCAGGACTGGCAACATCACACTGGGATTGGTGACATCTCTCTTTACCTGGTGGTATCACACTGGGACTGGTGACATCACATTGGGACTGGTGACATCACATTGGACCTGATGACATCATACTGAACCTGGTGATGTCATAATAAGACTGGTGACATCACACCGGGATTGGTGACATCTCTCTTTACCTGGTGATATCACACTGTGACAGGTGACATCACACTGGGACTGATATACTCCAGATACATTACACTGGACTTGATGACATCACACTGGACCTAGGGATATTACAAAGGGACTGGTGCCATCACACTGGACCTGGCGATATCACATTGGGACTAAAACTACACTAAAAAGCCACATAAAAATGTGAAAAAAATGCACTGTGTGCACATGGCCTAAAAGGTATGGCTCCTGGGGAAAAAAAGGTGGCCCTTGCTGCCCAAGGCCTGATGTTTAAGGGGGTATTCTAGTCTAGCTGATCAGATACATTTTTTTGTTTCTTTTTTTCAGAGTTTTTATGCATTTAGCTCAATTTGCAATATTAAAAAACTTCTAGCACCTTATAGGGAGCGATATTTATATACATACAGTAGCTACATTAGTTCAAATGTGTAATCATATTGTAAAAAGCCCTATCCTTATAGTTCTTCCACAAAAAATAAATAAAAAAATAAAATAAAAAAATAAAAATTAAAATAAATAAAGCGTTAAAATAAAAAAATAAAAATGAAATAAAATAAATAAATAATATAAATAAATAAAAAAATAAAATAAATTAAATAAAAAAATAATAAAAGAAATAAAAAATGTAAATAGGGGGGGCGTGGCCGGAGCTTCATGGAGCAGGACGTTTGAGGACTGAGCTCCTTCACCCGGGAGTAAAATAAGCCCACTTACACTAGCTTGGAGTGCCCAGGATGGGGAAGAGAAAGCCCCTTAAGGTTGCCAAAGACCCGGGAACCCCAGCGCCGCTCACCCTGGACTCCTATCTACTTAAGGAGCTGCCAGGGGAGCAAGAACAGGAGGACGCCCGGACGGCGGGAGTGCCGCATCCCCTGCTTCCACAGACCGCTGCGACTCCGGGAGGTATGGGAGACAGCGGACGGAGAGAGCTGGTGCATGCCGCAGATGGAGGAAAAGATGTGGAGACTAGAGAGGTCGGCGGCGCAGACGGAGGAAGAGATGAGGATCCCGCGGACGCCGGCAGGAGGGGAGCTGACCTCGTGGTCAAGATGGCGGCGGCAGCGGAGGAGAAGCGCGGTGACTCACCTGCTCGCGGACGGGATCAGGACTGCGGTGAGCGGGCTGAGATCGTGCGCCCATGGACTGCAGGACCGGGTAGGAGGTATACGTTCTCCCTAGAGGCGAGCTCAGGCGGTCACACGGAGATGGGGGAAATGCCGCTTCTCCCCCCATTAGAGATCCTGGAAAGTGGTGGCGGCTGGAGTCCGTCGGCTCTACCAGCAAATCCACAGGGGGAGTCCGGTGACTTAGCCTGGGGCGATGGAGCTGAGGACTGGGGGAGCTCCGGTAGTGGGATAGTGGATGGCTTAGTGGGGGACGGGGGAGAGGCACAGGAGGAGGCTCATGAGGCCAGGATGGAGACCCGGCAGCCTGCAATAATTCCCCAGCCTGTGTGGGATGACCCAGAACCTCATAAAGATGCCCCCCTGTCCTCCCCACTGGGACCACCAATATTACAGAGTGAGACTCTCACCCCAATGCCCCAAAGGCACCAGAAATCATCTGGGGAGGCAGGGCCAAGGAGCCCAGTCCCTGTAACACAATATAAAGAGACCTCTAAGATCCCACTGAGCCCGCCTGGCAGAGTAGCTTCCAAGAGGGGGCCACCGGGAAACCTGACTGCTGGACCCGTGCCTCCGCAGCCTGCATGCCCTCCAGCAGATTGGTGGGAATTTGTACATCAGCTCCCTACAAAAACGGATTTCCAAGCACTTATTTCTGAAGTAAAAGATACCTGCAGGTCTGAAATAGCGTCAGTCCGAAAGGATGTAGTATCTATCTCTAAAAGAATAAACCAGCTGGAGACTGATCATAATGATGCTAGAACAACCATTCGCCACCTCCAGTCCCATACCTCCTCTCAAGCCGACGCCATAAGAGAATTACAGCGTCATATCGAAGATCTTGACAACAGAGGTAGACGCCACAATATAAGGGTCAGAGGGGTCCCTGAGGCCCAAATAAAGGAGGACGTTACAAAAATTCTGCAGACCATATTTAATTCTCTCCTTCAGCGCCCTCCTGATAGCCCAATTCCTATGGACAGAGCACACAGGGCTTTGTGCCCCAAAAATTTGACAGGGAACCCGAGAGACATTATTTGTCATATTGTGGACTTCCAACTTAAAGAGGAAATAATGTACAGAGCACGACCGCCAAAACAAGCGATGTACCAAGATGCTAAGATTCAACTGTTTCAGGATCTCTCATGGTTGACACTACAGCAGCGGAGGGCCCTCCGCCCATTACTATTATCCCTAAAGGCCACTAATATCCTCTATAGATGGGGGTTCCCATTCAGTCTATCTGCACGGCGAGGGGAGACGTCGGCCAGCCTTCGGACCCCTGCAGACCTGGAGTCATTTTGCCGGGCATTCGACCTTCCTGTCCCGGACCTGCCAGATTGGACTCTGCCCCAACAGATACAGCAGCTTCCTCAGACCTGGCAGCCGGCCACAGCAGCACGTAAACGGCGACCTAGAGGCCCAAGAGCAGAAGGACCTACCTGATTGCTTTTTCCCGTGACTTTATAGTCATTTTTTGATCTCATATGGGAATCTCAGGGGGTCAACTGGTTTGTTTATATTGCTTCCCATTTTCCTGGGACATCCTCCTTTATACAAAGCCCCGGGGGGGGGGGAGGGGGAGGTTTGGATCCCTAGTCCGGTTAGTGAAGTTCCGCCACTAACCCTTCTGCAGAGTTGAACCAATTGATTCGCACTTTGGTTTATAGTGCAGGTTATATTTAGTGAGGTATCCTTAACTTTGTATAACAGTAAGTCGACTCTGCTGGTGGGGTGGTGGACGGTCGGGGTTGATTCCATACCCTTATTGCGTAATTGAAGAATTTCTATTTTTTGGTAGAACGTAGGTATGTTTTGGTTTATTCTTTCTTGTTCTGGTTGTACTCACAGGTATGCAGCTCACTATAGTAGAGGCACTCTATTTTACAAGGGCCCAGGCAGTATGTCTACCGTACACATCAGGCGACAATCTCAAACACTAGTCCTGACATTAGCTTACATCAAGACACCGGGATGGCTACGTTGATGAGCCTTAACGTGAAGGGGTTGAATTCCGATGTTAAAAGGAGGCTGGTTCTTCAGGAGATGCGAAAATCACTGGCGGACGTGGTGTTTCTACAAGAGACACACTTCACGGAAAAAGCTCTTTTAACTTTGCCCGCCATTGGTTTCCTCAATCCTTTTCGGCTACAAATACAAAAAAGAAAGCTGGGGTGGCTATACTGATTTCTCGCACTTGCCCACTCCAAGTGAGTAAGTGGGAAGCAGATCCCTCAGGTCGCTACCTGATCATCCAGGGCACGCTGAATGGGATGAAATTAATCCTATGTAACCTCTATGCTCCAAACTCTAATCAGAATAGATTTGTTGCTTCGGTCCTCTCACGCCTCCCGTCAGATCGGGGGGTCTTTCACATTATAGGAGGGGACTTCAATATGGTGTTCTCACACAGAACCGATAAAATGCTAGCACCCTCGCAATCCACAAACCTAAGTAAGTCATCTAATTTGTCTACGGGATTTCGCAAATTGATCCATAAATACCAACTATTTGATCTGTGGAGAATTGATAACCCGACAGCAAGACAATACACTTTCTTCTCACATCCTCATAATTCCCATAGCCGAATAGATTATTTCTTTGGTAACGTTCTCACTCTTAGAACACTCCGACAAGCACAAATAGGCAGTATCACGTGGTCAGATCATGCCCCTTTACTACTACACCTTAATTTAACAAATGTGCCCTCAAAAAGAACCCACTGGAGACTAAATGAATCCCTACTCACTAACCCTACTTCTCGAGAATCTATCTGTAGGGCTATACAGAATTACTTTGAGGAGAATTCTCAGACCCCTCCATCTTTCCCAGTGATATGGGAAGCCCACAAGGCGGTTATTAGAGGGGAGTGCATAGCCATTTCTTCCAAGCTCAAAAAGGACTCACAGCAACTTTACCATCAATGTGAAATAGACCTTCGATCAGCGGATGAACTCATTTGGCTCATCTTTTCAATCTTTTCATGAAGGGTGAGGACATCCCAAATACTTTTTTACACTCTTACATAACTGTCATGCCTAAAGCGGGCAGGGACCCCATGGAATGTGCGAGCTATCGCCCTAACAGCCTTTTAAACTCTGATCTCAAAATATTCACCAAACTGTTGGCGGACCGTCTAAATAATTGGATCCCACAGCTGGTCTGTCGAGGGCGGGGAGGAGGGTGTCAGCACACCGCGCTCACCCCTTCTGCTCGGGTCCGGCAGCTGCTCAGTGGTGGCTCGAGCGGTGGGCCGGATCCCGGGGTTTTCTCGAGCGACACTCCTCGCCCATGAGTGAAAGGGGTTTGTTGTGATTGGGTGTGGGGGAATTGTTATAGTTCGTGACGCCACCCACGGTTGTGGTGATTTCACCACCGCTGCTCAATTCGGGGATCCCGGGGATGGTGATGCGGAGCAGCCAGGTGTTGTGTTGCCCCTCCGTGGGTAGGGGTTGGTGATCCCGGGGCCCGGTGGTGGAGAAGGATGTGCAGGGCCTAGTGGGAGCAGGGACACGGGGGCAGCGCTGTGCCTTGCGGCACTGTGGTACTCACTCAGCCTGAGACGTGGACACAGTTTGTACGGTAAACCAACGGCTGGTAGGACGGTCCCACAGACGGCTGCACCTGCACTCCCGGTAGGTGACGGTGAGGTCTCTCTTCCTTGCACCTATGTTGACTGATGGTAGCGGTGGATTCCCTCCGGTTACCCGCTCCCCGACTGCAATCTGGGCCGGAGGAGCTCTACACTTTGCCCGCAGGCGCTGGCCCTGGGGAAACTGGTGCCCTGGCGGTGGCGGTGTCTCCCCTGTAATGGTTGGGCTGTTGCCGTCAATCGGGACTTGGTTGTTGGGGGATCTACGTCCCCTTCACTGCCCTGGTGCTGACTGTCCTTCGGAACGCTGCTCCAGACCACCGGGCACACAGCCAACGGGGTCCTTCCAGGAACTTCCAAACGGTCCCCCTCCAGACAGTCACCGCCGTCGCTGACCTTGCTGTTCTGGCCCTACACAGAGCTGGACCTTCCAGGCTTTTCTTCTCTTGTTCCACTTTTCTACTTTTACTTTCTTAACTCCTCCACTTAGCTCCTCTCTCCCACTCCTCCCTGAGCTAATCTCTGCTGTTTACTCCTTCATGTCCCTCACTCAACTGCCTGGTTTTCCCGCCTCCAGAGTTGTGAGCTCCTCGGTGGGCGGAGCCATCCGCCGGGCCCACCCCCTGGTGTGCATCAACAGACTCCTGGAGGAAGGCAACAAGGATTTCTGGTTAGCTGTGATGTGCCTACCTGGAGTGTGGGTTGTGGTGGTGTTGTGACCCGTGTCCCCTGGCTTGCCCAGGGCGACACATTCCCCCTTAGCAAAATGCAGACCGTCCGCGGGCTGCCGTCCTACACCGGTTTTATTTTTCTGTAAAAAGGGGTAACAAGGTTAAGCAAAACATAAATACATTTTTAATCAAAACTCTTCCCAAGACGGGAGGCACATTTACTTAAACGTTGCAACGGTATACGGTCACGGTTTCCGCTCTCTCCCACCCAAGCAACCTGGCCCTGATGCTGCCCCTAAAGCCCAGGCAGCACCCCTTGGCCCACAGTCCAGCACAAGTTACCCGAGCGGGATCTGTCCTTCCCCTCCAACCTGCCTCTCCGGAGGCGGCACTGCGGAAACGGTAACGGTACCCAACATATTTACAAGCCACTTAACGTTTGTGGTGCCCTGCAAGTTCACGGGCCTGTCCATGGATAGTTCCCATGCATTTTAAACGGTCCCCACGGGGACAACGGTGCCGGCTCCAGCCGGTTGCAAATCTCAAGCAAATCAGATGAAAAACTCGGTAATTTTCATTTTACTTATCATTCCTTTGCAAACTTTCAAACAAACAACAACACTCTTTTACATTTGCGGACCCCCTTTTACTCATAGAACGGTCTCCCTGTACCTAAGTGGGGGTCTACCTAGGTTGGAACGGGTGGACCTTCGGGGCCCGGTGTCAGTGTGGCTAGACAGTGGGGTAGAGGGAACAATCGGTTCCTCCTCCCTGCTATAGTGTGGAGCAGGTGGAGGTGTAGGGGAGCTGGGTACAGGTTCATCCCTGGGCACCGGCACTGGTTCTGGCTCACAGTTAACCGCTTCCACTACTTCTTCTTCCACGGGTTGTGGGAACAGTATCACTGGAAGTAAGTATCACCGCGCCGTTCTGTGTAGGCCAGTCTGCTGGGAAGTCACCCATTACAGTGTGGATTACCTCTGCTGCCTTCTCCACGGGTGGAGGAACCGGTACTTCAGCCTCTGCCTTCAATGCTGGTGGGCATTTTTTTAGATGGTCCCGGGAAACTGTGGCCAGGGTGCCCCCTTGGTCACGACTGATCTGGTAGGTCTTCCCATCTCCCCATTCTGTGGGTTGTATGACGTAAGGTACTTGTTCCCACTGATCATCCAGCTTGTGGGCTTTTCTCTTCCGTTTCAGCACCACATCTCCTGGCTGGAAAGGACCTGCGGGCGCCTTCTGATTGAACCGGTGCTCTTGTTGTTCTCGACTTCGACTGAGGTTTTTCTCCACATACTCTTGGATTTGCCGGTACTGTGCCCTCCTCCGGCTTTCCCACTCTACCGTTGAAGGGAGCGCTTCTGGGGCCTCCAACCCCATCTCCAGATCCACCGGCAGGCGGCCAGGCCGAGCCCTCATCAGATACGCGGGGGTGCACTTCGTCGAGCTGGACGGGATATTGTTGTACATGTCGACCAAGTCGGGCAACTTTTCCGGCCACATGTTCCGTTCTTCCAGCGGTAACGTCTTGAGGAGCCCCAGGACCAAGTGGTTCATTTTCTCGCACATGCCGTTGGTTTGGGCGTGGTACGGAGTGGTCCGGATCTTCTTGCAGCCGTACAACTGGCAGAATTCATGAAATACTTCTGCTTCAAAAGCCGGGCCTTGGTCAGTCAGCACCTTCTCGGGGTACCCATGGGGTCGGCAAAAATAAGCCTGGAACGCTCGAGCAGCGGTTCGACCAGTCAGGTCCTTAACGGGGACTACCACCATAAATCTTGAGTAGTGGTCTACCATGGTCAATGCGTAGGTGTACCCACTTCGGCTAGGGGTGAGCTTGACATGGTCTAGGGCGACCAGCTCCAGCGGCTGATGGGTGACTATGGGATGTAACGGTGCCTTCTGGCTAGTTTCGTCCTTTCTTCTCAGCGTACAAGGACCACACTCTCGGCACCAGGCTTCCACCGATTCACGCATCCCACTCCAATAGAACCGCTCCCTCAACAGCATCTCCAGCTTCTTCCATCCGAAGTGGCCAGCACCATCATGGTATGCCTGCAGGACAGTAGCGACATCAGCTTGAGGAACAATTACCTGGCATATTTTCTCATGGGTCTTCGGGTTGATCAGCTCACGGCACAGCCTCCCTTGGTGTAGGTAAAGCCGTTTCCGTTCTTTCCACAAGCGTTGGGCTTCGGCTGGAGCGGCAGGGTCTATTCCCATAGCGCCTTGTTCCACCAGAGTCTTGACAAGGTGGACAGCCGGCGCTTGGTCCTGAGCTTCCTGCCACTCTTGACTGGGCCGCGGGTCCAGATCCACCCTTTGCTGGCATACTTGTACCCTCTCAGTAGGCAGCTGGTGAAACGCAGGCAACTCGATCTCCTCGAGGTCGTCATCCTCGCCCCCCTCTTCTGACAGATGGGGCATCTGGGAGAGTGCATCAGCATTTATGTTGACACGACCAGCTCGATACTTTATGGTGAAATCATAGTTGGCTAGCCGGGCTACCCACCGCTGCTCCAGCGCGCCCAACTTGGCCGTGTTCAGGTGAGTCAGCGGATTGTTGTCCGTAAACGCGGTGAATTTGGCTGCCGCCAAGTAGTGGCGGAACCGCTCCGTGATAGCCCACACCAACGCCAATAGCTCAAGCTTGAAGGAGCTATAGTTCTCAGGGTTCCTTTCGGTCGGCCGGAGTTTTCGGCTGGCGTAGGCAATCACCTTCTCCTTCCCATCCTGGACCTGGGATAGGACCGCTCCTAGCCCCACGTTACTGGCATCCGTGTGGAGGATGAACGGGCGCCCATAATCAGGGTACGCCAGGACCTCTTCTCCGGTCAAGGCCGCTTTCAACTGGCAAAAGGACTCCTCATGCTTGTCCTCCCACGACAGTGGGGCCCCAATGGGTCTACCACCTTTGGTCTGTCCCACGAGGAGATCTTGCATGGGGGCAGCCATCTTCGTGTACCCCTTTATAAAGCGCCGATAGTACCCCACCAGACCCAAAAACTGCCTTACTTCCCTCACTGTAGTTGGTCTTGGCCAGCTCTGGATGGCAGTGATCTTCTCAGGGTCGGGGGCGACACCATCCGCACTCACCACATGCCCTAGATACTGCACCCTGGGTTTCAGCAGGTGGCATTTTGAGGGTTTCAACTTCATCCCGTACTTGGCAAGGGACGCGAACACCTCGGCCAGGTGCTCCAGATGGGCTTCATACGTCTGGGAATAAACAATCACATCATCCAAATACAGCAGGACGGTCTCGAAGTTTAAATGTCCCAGACAGCACTCCATCAACCGTTGGAAGGTCCCGGGGGCATTGCACAGCCCAAACGGCATGCTATTGAATTCGCAGAGCCCCATCGGGGTGGTGAAGGCGGTCTTCTCCCGGTCCTCTGGGGCCACGGCCACTTGCCAGTATCCACTGGTGAGGTCAAGGGTCGAGAAGTAGTTTGCAGTTCTCAGTGCAGCCAAAGACTCTTCAATACGAGGTAATGGATAGGCATCTTTATGGGTTATCTGGTTGATCTTCCGGTAGTCCACACACATCCGCATGGTACCATCCTTTTTCTTAACCAGTACCAACGGAGCGGCCCAGGGACTACAGCTGTCCCGAATAACCCCAGCCTCCTTCATATTCCTCAACATATCTTTGGCACACTGGTAATGTGCAGGGGGAATAGGTCTATACCTCTCTTTGATAGGGGGATGTTCACCTGTGGGGATATGGTGTTGGACCCCCTTGATCCGCCCAAAGTCTAGGGGGTGCTTACTGAAAACCTGTTCGTACTCCTGCACCACCCTGTGTACCCCTGCCCTGTGATGTGTAGGGGTATCATCAGTACCTACATGTAGCTGTTGGTGCCACTCCTTTGTGTCCCCCTGGGGTGGGGGAGTGTTGATGGTAGGTGGAAGTGTGGATGGACTGGCTTCGTGGATAGTGTGAGGGTCCAGAGTAAGCAGCTTGGCAATGGTGGCATACTGGGGAAGCCTGACTTCTTCCTCCCCACAGTTCAACACTCTCACAGGCACTCTCCCTTTCTTCACATCCACCACCCCTCGAGCGGCCATTACAGTGGGCCAGTGCTCGGAAGGCATGGGCTCCAACATCGCAGGGTAGTCACGCCCCTGAGGCCCTACTGCTGCCCTACACCAGATCATCATCTCACTCCTAGGGGGCACAGTCAATGGAGCAACATCCATCACTCTCACTCCACCAATCTCCCCTCCTGTTGAGCTTACATGCTGGCGGTACATCAGGGCACGGATCTCACGCTGCACAGCCCTCTGCCTGCTCCCCGCCGCTGTGGCGGCCAGCTGTTGCAATAGGGTCAACACATCAGCCATGCAGTGTTCCATCACATTGGTTCCCAGCACTATCTTCGGGTTATGATCTCTGGGCTCATTCATGATCACAATCATACCCTGGTGTTGCAGTTCAGCTTGCCCCACTGTCATAGCCACTTGTTTATACCCCACCTGGGTCAATGGGAGTCCATTAGCGGCAATCAAATTTATACTATTGTCTGGAGGCGCCAGCTCGTCTGTGGCCCAATACTGCTGATACAACGTGTACGGTATGGTCGTTACCTGTGATCCAGTGTCCAAGAGAGCTATCACTGGTATGCCGTCCACAGCCACGGGGATGATAGGGCGGGCCCCGATATATCGGTCTCGCCAGTCCGGGGGGCCACGGTGTTCTACTCCTGAGGATTGGCCCGGGGCCCCAGGGGTTGCTCGTTTAACGGGCACTGTCGGTAATAATGGCCCGGCTTACGGCACTTGTAGCAGATTGGGGGTCTGCTCCGTGGGTTGTTAGCGCTTCTCCGCTGCATCCAGGGAACATCTTTGGGACTGTCAGCAAGCTGTATCTGCGCTGGAGGCTGAGATCTGGTCAGAGGTTGTAGCGCAGCAAGGATCTTGGCAAGGTCTCCGTCCATGCGACGGACCTGGGCTGCCAGTTCTTCCACTGTGCTGTTCGGGGCTGCAGGTATTAAGGAGGTTGGTTTGGCTGAGGCCGCCACAACGGGAGCTGTCTCGACGGGCCACGGGACGGGTTCCAGAACTTCAGCAGCTGGGGGCTGTAGTGCCTTGATAGCCCGCTCCTTTAACACAGCAAAGTCCACATCAGGGTGTTCCAGGGCCCACAGCCGGAGTTGTTTGCGATCCTCAGGGGATCTCATCCCCTGCGCAAATTGCTCCACTAACATCTTGTTGCTATCCGCCTCATTAATAGGATTCACCTGCTTCAGCGTGCGGAGGGCGGTCTGCAGACGTAGAGCATAGTCCCGAATGCTATCCCCAGCTCGTTGCCGGCATTGGTAGAACTGCATCCTCAGCTCAGCTTCAGTCCGGGTCTCGAAGGCAGTCTGTAGTTTCTCGAAGATGGTGGCTACAGAGAGCCGGTCCCCCTCGGCCCAGGTCTCCGCTTCCTGCTCCGCCGCACCGGTTAACTGGCCTAGCACTATCGCTGCCCGTTGCTTATCAGTCAGGGGGTACAGCTCTAGCAACGGGTTAAGCTTTTTCTGGAAGGCCTGTAGGGCATCCGGTTTCCCGTCATACGGCGGTAGCCAGGCAGCTCCAGGCGCATAGGGCAAGGAAAACGGCATGACCTGAGCAAGCGCGGGGGCCGCGGCACCTCCCGCCGGTACGGCCGGGACCTGGGCAGGCCCATTCCCATCCGCGGGTGCCGCTGCGGCTGTGACCACCGCTCCTCCAGTGGCTCCGTCGGACGCAGACATCTTGTTTCCGTCCCCCTTAGCTCTTTTCCGGCCCCTCCTCTCTCGGGGCGGGGTTTTGGCCTTCGCGCCTCTACTGCTCGAGAAGACGCTCGAGCGGGAACTTTTCGCGCCAAAGATGGCGGCTTCTGAAATTTTTCTGCCGGATACCTCCGGCGGTAACAAGGCGCACCTCTACCAGACGGCAGAGCGGTAAGATCCTGTTCGTGACGCCAAGTTGTCGCGGGCGGGGAGGAGGGTGTCAGCACACCGCGCTCACCCCTTCTGCTCGGGTCCGGCAGCTGCTCAGTGGTGGCTCGAGCGGTGGGCCGGATCCCGGGGTTTTCTCGAGCGACACTCCTCGCCCGTGAGTGAAAGGGGTTTGTTGTGATTGGGTGTGGGGGAATTGTTATAGTTCGTGACGCCACCCACGGTTGTGGTGATTTCACCACCGCTGCTCAATTCGGGGGTCCCGGGGATGGTGATGCGGAGCAGCCAGGTGTTGTGTTGCCCCTCCGTGGGTAGGGGTTGGTGATCCCGGGGCCCGGTGGTGGAGAAGGATGTGCGGGGCCTGGTGGGCGCAGGGACGCGGGGGCAGCGCTGTGCCTTGCGGCACTGTGGTACTCACTCAGCCTGAGACGTGGACACAGTTTGTACGGTAAACCAACGGCTGGTAGGACGGTCCCACAGACGGCTGCACCTGCACTCCCGGTAGGTGACGGTGATGTCTCTCTTCCTTGCACCTATGTTGACTGATGGTAGCGGTGGATTTCCTCCGGTTACCCGCTCCCCGACTGCAATCTGGGCCGGAGGAGCTCTACACTTTGCCCGCAGGCGCTGGCCCTGGGGAAACTGGTGCCCTGGCGGTGGCGGTGTCTCCCCTGTAATGGTTGGGCTGTTGCCGTCAATCGGGACTTGGTTGTTGGGGGATCTACGTCCCCTTCACTGACGGATTCTGCAAATTTGGCGACTCCTAGCCTTGCCGGGGTCCGAGAGGCCCCTGCCCTGGTGCTGACTGTCCTTCGGAACGCTGCTCCAGACCACCGGGCACACAGCCAACGGGGTCCTTCCAGGAACTTCCAAACGGTCCCCCTCCAGTCACCGCCGTCGCTGACCTTGCTGTTCTGGCCCTACACAGAGCTGGACCTTTCAGGCTTTTCTTCTCTTGTTCCACTTTTCTACTTTTACTTTCTTAACTCCTCCACTTAGCTCCTCTCTCCCACTCCTCCCTGAGCTAATCTCTGCTGTTTACTCCTTCATGTCCCTCACTCAACTGCCTGGTTTTCCCGCCTCCAGAGTTGTGAGCTCCTCGGTGGGCGGAGCCAACCGCCTGGCCCACCCCCTGGTGTGCATCAACAGACTCCTGGAGGAAGGCAACAAGGATTTCTGGTTAGCTGTGATGTGCCTACCTGGAGTGTGGGGTGTGGTGGTGTTGTGACCCGTGTCCCCTGGCTTGCCCAGGGCGACACAGGTTCATAAAGACCAAGTAGGTTTCGTTCGCAATCGACAGGCGGGGGACAACACCCAAAGAATCTTAGATCTGGTGGAAGTGGTGAATAGGGAAGGAGTGGAAGCACTTCTTCTGGGACTAGACGCGGAGAAGGCTTTTGATAGGCTGGATTGGTCCTTCATGTTTTCTGTGTTGGACCACTTCGGCCTGTCGGGACCATTTGTCTCAGCCCTGCGGGGCTTGTATTCTCTCCCTGCGGCGACAATTCGCCTCCCTCATGCACATTCCAATCCCCTGCCTATTCGAAATGGAACTAGGCAGGGCTGTCCTCTGTCCCCTTTGCTATATGTCCTAAGCATTGAACCACTGGCAGCACATATTCGACTTAATCCAGACATTATGGGGGTCAAGGTTCGGGATAAATCCTTTAAAGTGGCCCTATTTGCAGACGACGTCCTGTTGTCTCTGACTAATCCCGTCATTTCCCTACCAAACTTACACGCAGTACTAACTCAATGCGCTAGTGTGTCGCCCTGGGCAAGCCAGGGGACACAGGTCACAACACCACCACACCCCACACTCCAGGTAGGCACATCTGCTAACCAGAAATCCTTGTTGCCTTGCTCCAGGAGTCGGTTGATGCACACCAGGGGGTGGGCCAGGCGGTTGGCTCCGCCCACCAAGGAGCTCACAACACTGGAGGCAGGAAGAAACCAGTCAGTTCTGTCAGGGAGGAGGAAGTGGAAGGAGTGAAGTCGAGCCCAGGCAGGGCAAGAGTAAAAAGGAGAGAAAGTAAACAGCTAAGTGAAAGTGCTGAAAGTAAGGAAAGTAGTAAAGGAGAAGAGTAAGCAAAGTGACAGAAGGAAAGAAAGCCTGAGAGCCCCGCTTTGTGTAGGGCCAGAACAGCAAGGTCAGCGACGGCGGTGACTGTTTGGAGGGGGACAGTTTGGAAGTTCCTGGAAGGACCCCGTTGGCTGTGTGCCCGGTGGTCTGGAGCAGTGTTCCGAAGGACAGTCAGCACCAGGGCAGGGGCCTCTCGGACCCCGGCAAGGCTAGGAGTCGCCAGATTTGCCAAATCCGTCAGTGACGGGGACGCAGATCCCCCAGCAACCAAGTCCCGATTGACGGCAACAGCCCGACCATTACCGGGGAGACACCGCCCCGCCCCAAGGCACAAGTTTCCCCAGGGCCAGCGCCTGCGGGCAAAGTGTAGAGCTCCTCCGGCCCAGATTGCAGTCGGGGAGCGGGTAACCGGAGGGAATCCACCGCTACCACAAGTCAACCATAGGTGCAAGGAAGAGGGACATCACCGTCACCTACCGGGAGTGCAGGTGCAGCCGTCTGTGGGACCGTCCTACCAGCCGTTGGTTTACCGTACAAACTGTGTCCGTGTGTCAGGCTGAGTGAGTACCATAGTGCCGCAAGGCACAGCGCTGCCCCCGCGTCCCTGCGCCCTCCAGGCCCTACACTTCACATCTCATCACCGGGCCCCGGGATCACCAACCCCTACCCACGGAGGGGCAACACAACACCTGGCTGCTCCGCATCACCATCCCCGGGACCCCCACACTGAGCAGCGGTGGTGCAATCACCACAACCGTGGGTGGCGTCACGAACTATAACAATCCCCACACCCAACAAACACCCCCTTTCACTCACGGGCGAGGAGTGTCGCTCGAGACACCCCGGGATCCGGCCCACGGCTCGAGCCACCAGGAGCAATTGCCGGACCCGAGCAGAAGGGGTGAGCGCGGTGTGCTGACACCCTCCTCCCCGCCCGCGACAACTTGGCGTCACGAACAGGATCTTACCGCTCTGCCGTCAGGTAGAGGTGCGCCTTGTTACCGCCGGAGGCATCCGGCAGAAAAATTTCAGAAGCCGCCATCTTTGGCGCGAAAAGTTCCCGCTCGAGCGTCTTCTCGAGCAGTAGAAGCGCGAAGGCCAAAACCCCGCCCCGAGAGAGGAGGGGCCGGAAAGAGCTAAGGGGGACGCGATGGCGGCTGGACGCGTGTAAGTGTGGCGTCGCAACAAACAAACTGGAACCCCCGATCCATCGACCCTAACGGAAAATGTCCGCCCCGCCGAGCTATGCGGAGGTGGCCGAGCTGGTGCCCGGGACAGCGGCATGGCTGAGGGCCCGAACGGTGGAGATTTGCCGCCATTATCAGAGGCAGATTGGCGGGCTGATGGAGCAATGGGCCGTGGAGGTGGAGGCGCTAGTTGCCGTAGCGCGAGTGTATGGAATGGAGGAACCGGAGAGTGACCCACGCCCCTGTGTCCCGGAGGGACCGGCCGCTGCGGCTGAGGGACCCGGTCTGATCCTGGCTCCTAGGTTGCCTCCGTCCTACGTGCTCGCATGCTGCACAGCACCTGGCCCGCCGGGCGTACATCCCCCCGTGATTGCCGCCCAGGAAGTAGCAAGCCTGGAAGCTACGGCGGTTGGAAGCTACCCGACTGGTGCGGAAGCTGTTGATGGTGACTCCGGGCCTGACACCGAGCCCATGTCGGAGGAGGATGGGTCCGCTGCAGCCGAAGAATCTGAGTAGGGCAGCGGATGCCCGTTGCACCGTCCCCGTGGGGACCACCAGAAGTTTGCTGTTTGTTTGAAAAAGTTGAAAGTTTTGAAAAATGGAAAAACACTGATTGAACCGAGTTTTCACCTGATTGTCTACAGTGATTTGCAAACGGCTGGAGCCGGCACCGTTGTCCCCGTGGGGACCGTTTAAGTTTATTTGCATGGGAACTAGCCATGGACAAGCCCGTGAACTTGCAGGGCACCACAAACGTTAAGTGGCTTGTAAATATGTTGGGTACCGTTACCGTTTCCGCAATGCCGCCTCCGGAGAGGCAGGTTGGAGGGAGGGCCCTGAGCAGAGCAGGCCAGGGCCCAGCCACCAAAGGAACCGGTGGCCACCCTCTGGAGGGCAAGGACAGATCCCGCTCGGGTGACTTGTGCTGGACTGTGGGTCAAGGGGTGCTGCCTGGGTTTTAGGGGCAGCATCAGGGCCAGGTTGCTTGGGTGGGAGAGAGCGGAAACCGTGACCGTATACCGTTGCAACGTTTAAGTAAATGTGCCTCCCGTTTGGGAAGAGTTTTTGATTAAAAATGTTATTGATGTTTGATTAACCCTTGTTATCCCCTTTTACAGAAAAATAAAACCGGTGTAGGACGGCAGCCCGCGGACGGTCTGCATTTTGCTAAGGGGGAATGTGTCGCCCTGGGCAAGCCAGGGGACACAGGTCACAACACCACCACACCCCACACTCCAGGTAGGCACATCTGCTAACCAGAAATCCTTGTTGCCTTGCTCCAGGAGTCGGTTGATGCACACCAGGGGGTGGGCCAGGCGGTTGGCTCCGCCCACCAAGGAGCTCACAACACTGGAGGCAGGAAGAAACCAGTCAGTTCTGTCAGGGAGGAGGAAGTGGAAGGAGTGAAGTCGAGCCCAGGCAGGGCAAGAGTAAAAAGGAGAGAAAGTAAACAGCTAAGTGAAAGTGCTGAAAGTAAGGAAAGTAGTAAAGGAGAAGAGTAAGCAAAGTGACAGAAGGAAAGAAAGCCTGAGAGCCCCGCTTTGTGTAGGGCCAGAACAGCAAGGTCAGCGACGGCGGTGACTGTTTGGAGGGGGACAGTTTGGAAGTTCCTGGAAGGACCCCGTTGGCTGTGTGCCCGGTGTTCTGGAGCAGTGTTCCGAAGGACAGTCAGCACCAGGGCAGGGGCCTCTCGGACCCCGGCAAGGCTAGGAGTCGCCAAATTTGCAGAATCCGTCAGTGAAGGGGACGTAGATCCCCCAACAACCAAGTCCCGATTGACGGCAACAGCCCAACCATTACAGGGGAGACACCGCCACCGCCAGGGCACCAGTTTCCCCAGGGCCAGCGCCTGCGGGCAAAGTGTAGAGCTCCTCCGGCCCAGATTGCAGTCGGGGAGCGGGTAACAGGAGGGAATCCACCGCTACCATCAGACAACATAGGTGCAAGGAAGAGAAACGTCACCGTTACCTACCGGGAGTGCAGGTGCAGCCGTCTGTGGGACCGTCCTACCAGCCGTTGGTTTACCGTACAAACTGTGTCCGTGTGTCAGGCTGAGTGAGTACCATAGTGCCGCAAGGCACAGCGCTGCCCCCGCGTCCCTGCGCCCTCCAGGCCCTACACTTCACATCTCATCACCGGGCCCCGGGATCACCAACCCCTACCCACGGAGGGGCAACACAACACCTGGCTGCTCCGCATCACCATCCCCGGGACCCCCACACTGAGCAGCGGTGGTGCAATCACCACAACCGTGGGTGGCGTCACGAACTATAACAATCCCCACACCCAACAAACACCCCCTTTCACTCACGGGCGAGGAGTGTCGCTCGAGACACCCCGGGATCCGGCCCACGGCTCGAGCCACCAGGAGCAATTGCCGGACCCGAGCAGAAGGGGTGAGCGCGGTGTGCTGACACCCTCCTCCCCGCCCGCGACACTAGACTCTCAGGTTATAAACTTAACTCCGACAAAACAGAGGCCTTGCCGCTTAACATCCCAGACACTAAATTACAGATCCTTAAACAAAATTTTAAGTACTCCTGGCGTTCAGATTCCCTACGATATTTAGGAGTCAAAATAACCCCCAGTTATAAAACATTATACCAAGCCAATTTCCCTCCCCTGATACGCGAAGTGGAAAATAGCCTGAAAAAATGGTCATCACTTCAGATCTCTTTTTTGGGTAAAATCGCTACACTTAAAATGTCAGTTATCCCTAAATTTCTGTATCTGTTTGAAACACTCCCGGTGCGGGTTCCCCTGGGGGTATTGAAAAAAGTCCAATCAAAACTCTTGCAATTTATATGGCACTCAGGAAGGCACCGCATCCCAGATTCAGTACTATATGCACCACGTACAAAGGGGGGCTTGTCGTGTCCGAATATTAAGCTTTATTACTGTGCCGCACACCTGCGCAGCCTGGCGTCATGGACGACCTTACCGGCTTTTAACAGGTGGACGGAGATAGAGAAGCTTTGGATGGCACCTTTCCACCCCAGCTCTCTAATATGGGGACGTCCTAGTGAAACCCCATCCAGAGACCTCCTAGGCCCGATGGCATTTACAAGGGAGGTGTGGCGACAGTGTAGAATGAAGTTCCAGCTGGCCTCACAGTCTACAGTCTTCCCTGCTGACCCCTTTCTTGTTCACACCACATCTGACAAAGGGCATGAACTCGGAGGTGACGGGGCAGTGGGCGAAGGCGGGCCTCTACTGTTTTCGGGACCTGGTCAACCCGGTTACGCTGAAATTGAAGCCATTTTCAGATTTACGATATCAATACAACCTACCCCTTCACCTATATTCCTCATATCAACAGGTATCACATTTTTTCACAGACATTATGGGACGGGCGGGGGCGCGGCATCCCACAGCATTCGAAATCCTTTGCTCAGGCAGGACTTCAACCAGGGGACTGATCTCGGCCATTTATAACATTCTGATAATCGGGGACCCGCCGGAAGTACTGAAGCATTCATACATCAAGAGATGGGAGGGATGGGTTGGATGCCCCCTTTCAGAGGCACTCGATTAGCACTCTTTATAAGGAAAACCAAGTAAAGATCCTCATGACATGGTACCACACACCAGAACTCCTTCACAAATTTAACCGTACCTATCCGGACGTGTGTTGGAGATGTGGCCTTGGGGGAGCATCCCAATACCATATATTCTGGACATGCCCGATCATTGATGGCTTTTGGGAGGAGGTGGAATCCTTGATTGGCAGATTGGTGGGGGGTAGTGTGACCAGAGACCCGGTAGTGTACCTGCTGAATGCCCTTCCATCGTCTCTTAGCAAACCTGAACTAAAGCTTTTACTCCATGTCCTTACTGCGGCCAAATGTCTAATTTCACTGTTCTGGAGAAGGGTAGCCCCGCCCTCCGTCTCAGATCTATATGCCAGAATAAAAGATGTCAGGAGTATGGAAAAGCTCACAGCTCAGCTCCATAATACAATGGATAAGTTCACAGTGACATGGTCTCTTTGGGATGCCCTAGTGGACACATACCAGATGTAGGGTCGGATATAGGAATGAAGTGACGGACACTCGGGGTTTAGACCGGTATCAGGGGACACCTTCCACCTTCTATTTGACGCTTGGAGTGTTGGTGATATAGTCCATCAATGAGCATACTTGTGAAATGGTGCATCTATTCGTGTAACTGCATATCTGTGTGTTATTCTTTTCTTTTCTGTTGTACAATATGTTTTAAAAACCTTTTTCAAAATAAAAAGTTGAATAAAAAAAAAAAAATGTAAATAAAATAAAAAAAATAAAGAAAGAAAATAAAAATAAATAAATGAAAAAAGAATAAAAAATAAAAAAAAAAAATTAAAATTAATAAATAAAAAAATAAAATAAATTAAATAAAAAAATAAAAAATTAAAATAAAATAAAAAAATAAAGAAAATAAAAATAAATAAATGAAAAAATAAAATAAAAAAATGAATAATAAATTAAAATAAAAAATTTAAATAAATAAAAAAATAAAATAAATTAAATAAATAAATAAAAAATAAATAAAAAATAAAAAAATAAATAAATAAAATAAATAAAATTTAAAAAAAACAAAACGCAAAAATAGCATAAGAATCGGACTTCTAGACTAGAAGATCCCCTTAAGGGGTTAATACTTGCATAGACTGCCGCATATGATGAAGACCTGAATGAGGGGGTCCCTGTATCTGGCTTTCCTTCTCCCCCCATAGTCTGCCTGACAATAGCTCAGTAACAATGTATCACTGGTCGATATTCCATTGTAGCCAGTAGTTACATTATTGCGTCCTCCATCGTGATGTCCTCCATCATGAAGGGTTAACACGATACAAATCTGCAGTAATGGGAGCGCCTTGCTTTTTTTTCTTACGTCCCAAGCTAAAAGCTTTTCCTGTGTGATCAGATTACGGTCGGCCTCAGAAGATACCTGGCGAGGAGACCCCGGCCTCGCTTTTATAAAACAGGACAATATAGAAGCCATCGTCTTTTCTCGGAGCCGTAGTCGGTGACAGTCATCCTGTCTGGTCTTGACGCTTCACGGCTCGTGGGAATCCTCGGCGCACAATGCGGGGGAGAGACGTGGGAGTATCAGGATTCCTTTGAAATGTGACATAGATACAAATAAACCAATTAAGCTACGGCGACCATTCATAGAGGAGATACCTGGATGACAAAACAAAAATCACTATTGTCAAGAATAACACCCAATAAAGACTGGAAGGCAAACCGGCCCCGCACCTGTCAGGAGGCGAGGTAAAAGGCGATGGTTCCCTCAAATCAAAGAGTATCTAAAATAATCATAAATCAATAGTATATGGGTAAATAAGACACTTTGTAACATATCTTTATCAGACAAATCTTCTTCTTTCTCTTCCCGCATTGATCATTCAGTCTCCAAAGTCTCAATTCACAGGTAAAATCTGAAATCAGTTTTTCCGACCCCTAAGATCGGAGATGGCGGCTGTTGATTTTTTTTTCTCATTAACCTCTTTCTAGCCTTCAAAAGAACAAAAAAAAGAAGGGTTTGCTGGATCCGGGTGATTGGTCCAAAACTTTAAGATCCGCTAGAATCTGAAATTTGGGGGGAATGTTGTAATAAATGTGACTCATTACTGAATGATTGGTGTCCTAAGTCCGGTCCTGTCTAAGACCACCCACCAATCAAAGCAAGAAACTCGCATTTCTGGTTGGGTTTGTAAAAATGTCACCCCTCTTTTGGTGGGACAATCCAAACGAGTCGTCTCTCTTCTATAAGAGATTAAAGACAGATTCTGGGCCTGAGTCTTGCCTTACCTGGTCAGACTCTGCTATTTAAATGTATTCCCTTTCTTTTGGGCAAGAGAGGGTTAATGTCAATTTGCTTTCGCAGCTTCACACTCCTGATCAGGTGTTTCCAGTTTGTGACCACTCCCAGTCCCTTTATATACCCTCTGCTCCCAGTAGAGGGCGCCAGTTATTCTTTTACTCATTTGGATGCTTGGCCTGGAGGTGGAAGGAGCTGGTGGATCCCTCTCTGCAAATTGCTGTGTAGGCTGCAGTATTGGTGCCTCACTGCACCTAGTTGTGTGAGTTAGTCTGTTGTAGCGTTTTCCCCCTGTCTGTCTTACCTTCCCTTGGTGTGTTTTAGTGCAGCATTGGGACTAGCGATCCTTACCTTCCCACTCGCTAGCCAGTTCTTACTACAGGGTCTCCCAGTGCTTCAGGTTCCTGTTCGGCAATATGTGAGGAACCTGCATAATGACTGGCTAGGAGTACAGGGTGCAGCGGCAGGTAAGTGGAGGAGGTGTCCATCTTCCCTCTCACAAGTATCATAGCCCACTGTTGTTAAAGTGTCCCCGTGTACTCCTTGTTTGTCATGGTGTAACCCCTTTTTTTGTGTGTTTTTCCTCATGCTGGACCTTCCTTAAGTCAGTGTGCGACAACATGCCAAGAAAAATTCTGGTAGTGACAAAGCTATTGCATGATAATGATCATGGTATACACTGGAGTAACGACCATTTTTACTGGGTGCAATCATCCTCGTTGGATTAGGACCACTCAGGCTGGCATCCTGTCTCTGGCTACCATCTTCCTCGTTGGACAAGGACCACTCAAGCCGGCATCCTGTCTCTGGCTGCCATTGTCCTCATTGAACCAGGAACACTCAGGCTGGCATCCTGTCTCTGTCTACCATCTTCCTCGTTGGACAAGGACCACTCAGGCTGGCTTCCTGTCTCTGGCTGCCATTGTCCTCATTGGACAAGGACCACTCAGGCTGGCATCCTGTCTCTGGCTGCCATTGTCCTCATTGAACCAGGAACACTCAGGCTGGCATCCTGTCTCTGTCTACCATCTTCCTCGTTGGACAAGGACCACTCAGGCTGGCTTCCTGTCTCTGGCTGCCATTGTCCTCATTGGACAAGGACCACTCAGGCTGGCATCCTGTCTCTGGCTGCCATCGTCCTCGTTAGACAAGGACCACTCAGGCTGACATCCTGTCTCTGGCTGCCATCGTCCTCATTGGACTAGGACCACTCAGGCTGGCATCCTGTCTCTGGCTACCATCTTCCTCGTTGGACAAGGACCACTCCGGCCGGCATCCTGTCTCTGGCTGCCATCATTCTCGTTGGACAAGGACCACTCCGGCCGGCATCCTGTCTCCAGCTGCCATCATCTTCGTTGGACAAGGACCACTCAGGCTGGCATCCTGTCTCTGGCTACCATCTTCCTCGTTGGACAAGGACCACTCCGGCCAGCATCCTGTCTCTGGCTGCCATCATTCTCGTTGGACAAGGACCACTCCGGCCGGCATCCTGTCTCCAGCTGCCATCATCTTCGTTGGACAAGGACCACTCCGGCTGGCATCCTGTCTCTGGCTGCCATCATCTTCGTTGGACCAGGACCACTCAGGCCAGCATCCTGTCTCTGGCTGCCATTGTTCTCATTAGACAAGGAGTCCTCAGGTCAGCATCTTGTCTCTGGCTGCCATCGCTCTTGTTGGATAAGGACCACTCAGGCCGGCATCCTGTCTCCGGCTGCCGTTTCCTGAGAAGCTCCACTTCTCTATGGTTCTTACCTCAGCCAATATCAGACATCTGAAGATACCCAGATACAGGTCTGGACAGATCATTGGGAAACCTGGGCACCCTCAAAAGGAACCAAGAGGAGAACGGTTCCATTACCACCTCCAAAGAAGGTGTAATTGTGCATTATGAGTTATTGGACTAAAAAGGACCCATATACTGTTTTGGCACCGGGGCTCTTTTCGGTCAATGTCCAGATGCCTAAATGCAATTCATCATGGTAAAATGTGCTAATGCGTTCTCCTCAAGAAGAATGATTTGCGTTATTTTTCTTATTGAATTTGGAAGGAAGGAGACGTCAGATTAAGATCAGGGAAGGAGGATAAACCACCGACGCATGGCCGACATTTCACCTGCGCGGGACGTCTAGAAACCATTTTTTTCGGATTTCGTAACTTGGACCCCATTGCCTTTTGGTGTCATATGAACGGCATTCTGTAAAATAAATCTTTCTTCTTATCTTCCCTCCTGTTTATCCAGTGATTGTCCAAGACCAAATATTGATTCATGATCTGAATAGACAGAAATCAGTAACACAAAGAGATGAAAGTGGGAATATTTGCTGGAGGTGGACACATCGGCCATGACGTCCATGCCCTGATCAATACCCTATAGAGCGCACGTATACGGTACCGTATGTTTCACCTCAACCATCCCCTTTGGGTGTTTTAATGGTCATGAATGAGAAAAACCGATGTGTGGTTTCCATAGAAACAAGTGCAGTAAAAAGGACACAATGTAACATTCTTCCCATCAGTTTGCAATTTCACGGAATACGGAGAAACTCGTTTACCAGAAGCATTGTTACTTCATGAATCAGCGTTCCACCGTCTGCTACACGCTGGGAACCTTTCCTTAAAGGAATGGCAAAAGTAAAATATTTGCTGCAGAGGATTGCAGTCTGTTGTTCCCTGTTATCAGCCATTTCAGGATAAAGAGTGTGATGGTGGAATATGGGGGGTTGTGTATAATTTTGTGTAGGTTCAAATTTTAGGCGTGGTGCTATGTCCATTCTGTGTATTCCTTGTGTGTGTATATTGTCCTGTTTGCAGGTTAATCACCCCCTGCCAGGATTTTGTCCCTAAGGCGGGCTTTGCACACTACGACATCGCAGGTGCGATGTCGGTGGGGTCAAATTGAAAATGACGTACTTCCGGCATCGCATGCGACATCGTAGTGTGTAAAGGCTCGATGATACGATTAACGAGCGCAAAAGCGTCGTAATCGTATCATCGGTGCAGCGTCGGCGTAATCCATGATTACGCTGACGCGACGGTCCGATGTTGTTCCTCGTTCCTGCGGCAGCACACATCGCTGTGTGTGAAGCCGCAGGAGCGAGGAACATCTCCTACCGGCGTCACCGCGGCTTCCGTAGGATATGCGGAAGGAAGGAGGTGGGCGGGATGTTTACATCCCCCTCATCTCCGCCCCTCCGCTCCTATTGGCCGCCTGCCGTGTGACGTCGCAGTGACGCCATACGACCCGCCCCCTTAATAAGGAGGAGGGTCGCCGGCCAGAGCGACGGTCGCAGGACAGGTGAGTCCATGTGAAGCTGCCGTAGCGATGATGTTCGCTACGGCAGTTATCACAAGGATATCGCCGCTGCGACGGGGGCGGGGACTATCGCGCTCGGCATCGCAGCATCGGCCTGCGATGTCGCAGCGTGCAAAGTGCCCCTAAGTCTGGGGAAGGGGTCCTGTGATCCACCTAAACTCTTTGCTTACTTGGAGGATTATTCAGTCTGTCTGAGAACTTCAAGAGAGAAGCAGTAAGATTCATCCTCTGTGGGAGAAGCTGCGGCTCCCCAGAGACGAGAGAGGAACAAATTTGAACTCGGCACCAATTCCATAAAAAAATCTTTGGTCCTTTATTGAAAAAATATTTTCTTAAAATTCCATCCAAATACGCACAGTACAGGAGTGACTGACAAGGTAAGCTTTACGTGTTTCAGACTAAATATATAAAACCAGTGAAGTCCTTAATCATAAGTTGATTTTTTTATGGAATGGGTGCCGAGTTCAAATTTGTTCCTCTCTCACTCCTGTCATACCAGTGTGGACTAGCCGGCGAACTGCGAGCACCCTGGAGTACATGCGGAGTAGGGGACAGGTGAGCCGAAAAAAAACTTTTTTTCTTACAGGCTCCCCAGAGACACCTGGACATTTATCGCTTACAGGACTGTATCCGTTTTTCTGGACTATTTTACCCTCTGTATGGTGGATTATTTTATGGACCTTCTGACTTGCTTGGAATAAATGTTCTTTGGATTGTTCAATCATCTCTCGCTCTGTTGATTGTGTGGTATGGGAGAAGGACCCCGTGACAAAGAGAAATTAACTTATTTATGAATGTATGAGTGTCGCTAGTGTGTTACGGCCTGATGTGACCTCGGGGGCATCTGGAAGTTCACAGCCTGTTATTGATCCCAGAACCGCTTTACTGCTCGCCCATCGTTTACCCTGAGTTGGAGAGTATTTAATTCCTTCCAGTTCTGAAGGAGTTAAGGTTCCTTTCTATCCTGCAGTGATCTAACAGGTATTTGTAATCTCAGCTGCAGACACTCCCTTCTGCTATAAATATCCACTCCTTCCTATGCCAGCTACAAATAATTTAAAAAAAGGCATGGGGTCCCCCTTTTTTTGATAACTAGTGCAGGTAAAGCAGACAGCTAGAGGCTAGTATTATCAAAATGAGAAGGCCCATGGTTATTTGGCCCTTCCCAGCCTATAAATAGCAGCTCACAGCCCCCCCAGAAATGGTTCTTCCAATGGCTATTGGGGTAATTCTTTTGGAGTTGATGTCAGCTGTGAATTGACAGAGGACATAAATCCCAAGACGTTAGTAATTGACAGGCGTCTATCAGGCACCCCCCATTACTAACCTGCTAAGTGTTGAGTTAAAAAACACATACACACAGGGAAAAGAATAGTTTATTTGGATAAAGATTCCGATACACTCCCTTGGTCACTTATTAAATTAAAAATTCTGGACATTCCGACGTAATCCAATGGAGTAATAATTTACGACGCCCATCAATTCCTATGGAGTTCATGTGTCACGCTGGATCTCTGGTAAAGAAAAGTATTATAGAATCACAGCATGATTAATAGGGATGAGGAATTTCAGGTTCCTCCCTTAGTGACACTGAACGTGCCCAATGACCGCTCCCACAATGGAAACTTTGTCGTCCTTGACTCCCACTTCACCAGGTCCCACAGAAGAGTCAGTGGCCACCAACAGACTTTTGGACCTGAGAGCGTAGAGCATCGTGCCTATGTCGGTGGCACCTGTGTCAATGGCACAGGCACATATTTTGTGTGAGTTAACTCTGGAGATTCCAGTGGCACAATGGTATAGAAGGTGTATGCAAATATGATTATATGTGATTCTATGGGTTCCAGGCAGAAGATCCAGGGTCTATTTTCTGGTGCCAGGTGCTAGCGATGCCCCTGGTTTGTATGGAGCACACAATACGCTGTTCTTCTGGGTCGTCCTTGACGTGACTCTGCCAGGACTTGTACCAGACTCCACCGTGTTCTCTTCTGGGGAAATGTTAATCCTTTGATCTTGGCAGCGATTAAAATGTTAGTTTAATTGGGGAAATTACAGGATTTTAATCCCAGGAAATTGTGATGATTGACAGTTTGGTCAAATACAATAAGTAGGAAAGTTCCTGTAATTCACGGCCCAAGTGCAGCGACAAGCACCGACCTGAACGACGAGACGCCCAGAAGGAGACCTGTAATCCCTTCCAACCAGAATGTGAGATCTGTGTAATCTGCATTTTAGAGTACGTAGCTTTGAATTATAGTGATACTTCTTTTTCTGACAATTCTAATAGTGTCACGGGAGTGATGGGTAACTGAAGCAGGGGCACGTACATTGGCCCTGGTCCCTAGACTGGGGGCCCTGCACTGTCTCTCATCACAGGGGTACACTCAATGGTAGCAAGGTCTGGACTGCCATCGTGACCCTAACTCCTGTCCATACCCTGGTCTAACAACCCCACTCCTCTACGCCTGGGAAGGGCCAGGATCAAAGTAACGAATCCCACAAATAATGCAGACAGGGGAGAACCCAAACACATACACACTTCAATCAGACACAGAGAAGAGACAATATGTGCACAGGAAGAAATAAGATACAGGGAGGAAGTAAACTAACAACAGGGATATTTCCACACCACACCAGATAACATACAACTGATCACTAGTAACTGATAAACACTAAGACTGGTATTGCTGGAGCAATGCTGAAGCTATAATCAGCAATAAGAAACCAGATCCAACACCTAATAAAGGGTGGAGGTGGCTGTGAGGGGTCATTAGCAACCTGAGCCCCTAGCAGCAGTTCACAAGCCAGTAGGAATTAACTCCTGCTCGACTGATGAGCAGTGAATATGAAACAGCCGACGCCCGGCTCTAGCTGAACAACTAAGAGGCATCAGGTTGCCTGATAGATTCTGCAGTGTGAACGGAGTCCAACGCCGCCATGTCACCCTGCTTTCCCAGGAAGAGAGGTAACTTGGCACAAAAGGTGAACTGTAGATATTGACACGATACGACTGTCCCATGCTGCTGTAATCACCTGACCTCTGGAACTGAATGGACACTATTACAGACACTCCAGCACACTGGATCTCCTTTGCTCTTCAGTTCTTTGGTGATGAAGTTGTCTTACAGGAACATTAGCCCATGTGGACAGGGTCATCACATGGAGGCAGTGACATTCTGTGATACCCCGTTCTACCTCATCGAAAAAGATCTGGGGACTGTAAAGGTCGGAAAAGCAAGAAGCCTCCCTGTCATGTTCCTGGAAGTCAACCATGACTATACAATTTTTGTGGCAGCTGCCAGGAAAGATGAATTTGATCAGCCACATCTATCCACAGGTATTATAGGAGCCAGGAGGTGCCAAAAACATTCTGCACCCTTACTGTAGCTTCAGCAGACTTACAAAAGTATCAAAGGTCCAATGATGTATTTGGCTGTAGATTTTAATGACTGTGCACTGTCTGTTCCATCAGAATGATTCTTCACATGCTCCTCTGATCCCTTTCATCAGAATGATTCACTTAATCCTCTGACCTTTTTGATCAGAACAATTCCTCACATCCTCCTCTGATCCCTTTCATCAGAATGATCCTTCACATTCTCCTCTGATCCCTTTCATCAGAATGATTCACTTCATCCTCTGACCTTTTTGATCAGAACAATTCCTCACATCCTCCTCTGATCCCTTTCATCAGAATGATCCTTCACATTCTCCTCTGATCCCTTTCATCAGAATGATTCACTTCATCCTCTGACCTTTTTGATCAGAACAATTCCTCACATCCTCCGCTGATCCCTTTCATCAGAATAATCAATCATATACTCCTCTGATCCCTGTAATCAGAATTATCTTTAACATCATCCAATGATACCTTTCATCAGAACGATTCTTCACTTTATCCTCTGACCTTTTTGATCAGAACGATTGCTCATATCCTCCGCTGATCCCCTTCATCAGAATGATCCCTCACATATTCCTCTGATCTTGGTCATCAGAATTATTCTTAACAACTTCCTCTGATTCCTTTCATCAGAAAGATTAATTTCATCCTCTGACTGTGATGATCAGCCACTAGGTGTCACTAGATACGAATAGGAGGGGTCGTCAAAACAGACAGGAGCTCAGGAGCCAGGTTTACCATCAGGACACTGGGATATAGCAGAGCCGAGGGTCAGGGTAAAAGCCGAGGGTCAAAAGCCAGGTTTAACGTCAGGACACAGGGATATAGCAGAGCCGAGGGTCAGGGTACAAGTCGAGGGTCAAAAACCAGGCTTAACGTCAGGAGACAGGGATATAGCAGAGCCGAGGGTCAGGGTACAAGCCGAGGGTCAAAAGCCAGGTTTAACATCAGGACACAGGGATATAGCAGAGTCGAGGGTCAGGGTACAAGCCGAGGGTCAAAAGCCAGGTTTAATGTCAGGACACAGGGATATAGCAGAGCCGAGGTCAGGGTACAAGCCGGGGGTCAGAAACCAGGGGGTAACGTCAGGACAGGGAAGAGGGTGGAGAAGAGTAACTAAGGTCCAAAGATGAGAGGCAGGATCAGAACCGCACACTTACAGGAGCCAGTAGCACAAGCTACAGAACAGGAACTATGACTGGCAGCGTTCCAGGAAGGATCACTCCATTATGAAACAGAACAATCACCCAGAACGAGGGGCCTGGAGACATGCTCCTCCCAACAACAGTGCAGGATCTAAGACTGGAAACAACCCGTCCACTGGTGCAATACAAAACAGAGCACCTCTGGGGAGCAGAACATCGCGGTAAGAATCATGACACTGACCTTTTTCATTAAAATGATTCCTCACATCTTCCTCTGATCCCTTGCATAAGAATGATCCCTCACATATTCCTCTGCTCCCTGTCGTCAGAATTATTCTTTACATCTTCCTCTGATCCATTTCATATGAACGATTCTTCACTTCATCATCTGACTTTTTTTCATCAGAACGAATCCTAATATACTCCTCTGATCCCTTTCATCAGATTGATCCCTCTCATCCTCTTGTGATTCTCTTCTTCAGAATAGTCTTTCAACTCTTCATCTGATCCATCTTGAGGGTGAGTTTTTTTATGTCCCTAGGATCCCCTTTTATCTATTATATGTCAGATTCTGCTCAGCTTGTATTGTCGATGTATAGTTTATAGGATGGCGAAGAACAATGGTGTGAACATACCTGAAGGTGACAGTGGTCTCCTGTGCTTACCGCCAATGGTATGTCCACTCCTGTATGACACCACCAGGAAAAGCTGATTTTGTTGAGGGAGACCTTGTCCATGGCTGCGGTTGGTGGGTAAGGAGATGTTGGAGAAGATAGTAGCCATTCATGGCTATTGCCTAAAGGATCTGCTCTTAAAGGAGGACTCTCGCTCGGTCATAATAGATACATACAATGATAGTATACAGTGGTGGACAGAGGACACATTGTCACCATGACTTCCTCGTACAGTTTTGTCTTGTTTCTCGAAAGCTTGGGAAAAGTCACGGCACAATCCAATCCCCGGTATCCTCTCCAGGCGTTCAATGCCCCGCACACAAAGAGATTCATAAACCCTGCCGACCCCGTGGAAGTGGAATCTGAATATGAGCGGCTTTATTATGTTGCCCCTGGGGCATCGCTCTCCAAGCTTCATGACTACTGGGTCTCCAGTATTAACATGTAAGTAATGTGCCGGAAGCTCGAAAATCAGCCATTATACTGTGCGATCCGAGACCTCAGGAGGGACTGGCCCCAAATCTGTGGGAACGAGTCCTGGACTCCTATGGGAAATGTTCCCCTTTACTTAGGGCAGGAGGTGTCTTCTCTAAGGTTGTGGGGAGAAAAGGATACGGGGTCTCCCCATCCACTAGTAAGACGGCAAGGATGCAACCTGCGCTGACCCCCTAATTTCAGGGAGATCTCCTTTGTATGTACACGCCCTATCAATTAAAATGGATGACGCTGTATGGCACTACACTGTGTGCAGAATTATTAGGCAAATGAGTATTTTGATCACGATACTTTTTATACATGTCGTCCTACTCCAGGCTGTATAGGCTGAGAGCCAACTACAAATTAAGTAAATCAGGTGATGGGCATCCCTGTAATGAGGAGGGGTGCGGTGTAATGACATCAACACCCTATATAAGGGGTGCTTAATTATTAGGCAGCTTCCTTTCCTTTGGCAAAATGGGTCAGAAGAGAGATTTGACGGGCTCTGAAAAGTCCACAATTGTGAGTTGTCTTGCAGAGGGATGCAGCAGTCTTGAAATTGCCAAACTTTTGAAGCGTGATCACCGAACAATCAAGCGTTTCATGGCAAATAGCCAACAGGGTCGCAAGAAGCGTGTTGGGGAAAAAAGGCGCAAAATAACTGCCCATGAATTGAGGAAAATCAAGAGTGAAGCTGCCAAGATGCCATTTGCCACCAGTTTGGCCATATTTCAGAGCTGCAACATTACTGGAGTATCAAAAAGCACAAGGTGCCATACTCAGGGACATGGCCAAGGTAATGAAGGATGAAAAACCACCACTTCTGACCAAGAAACATAAGATAAAATGTCAAGACTGGGCCAAGAAATATCTTAAGACTGATTTTTCAAAGGTTTTATGGACTGATGAAATGAGAGGGACTCTTGATGGCCAGATGGATGGGCCAGAGGCTGGATCAGTAAAGGGCAGAGAGCTCCACTCCGACTCAGACACCAGCAAGGTGGAGGTGGGGTACTGGTATGGGCTGGTATCATCAAAGATCAACTTGTGGGACCTTTTCGGGTTGAGGATGGAGTGAAGCTCAACTCCCAGACCTACTGCCAGTGTCTGGAAGACAACTTCTTCAAGCAGTGGTACAGGAAGAAGTCGGTATCATTTAATAAAAACATGATTTTCATGCAGGACCATGCTCCATCACATGCATCCAAATACTCCACAGCGTAACTGGCCAGTAAAGGTCTAAAAGATAAAAAAAATAATGACCTGGCCCCCTTGTTCACCTGATCTGAACCCCATAGAGAACCTGTGGTCCCTCATAAAATGTGAGATCTACAGGGAGGGAAAACAGTCCACCTCTCTGAACAGTGTCTGGAGGCTGTGGTGGCTGCTGCACGCAATGTGGATCGTAAACAGATCAAGCAATGACAGAATCTATGGATGGTCGGCTGCTGAGTGTCATCAGAAAGAAAGGGGGCTATATTGGTCACTAATTGTTTTGGGTTTTGTTTTTGCATGTCAGAAATGTTTATTTCTAAATTTTGTGCAGTTACATTGGTTTACCTGGTGAAAATAAACAAGTGAGATGGGAATAGATTTGGTTATTATTAAGTTGCCTAATAATTCTGCACAGTAATAGTTACCTGCACAAGCAGATATCCTCCTAAGATAGCCAAATCTAAAAAACCCCACTCCAACTTCCAAAAATATTAAGCTTTGATATTTATGAGTCTTTTGGGCTGATTGAGAACATAGTTGTTGATCAATAATAAAAAAATCCTGTAAAATACAACTTGCCTAATAATTCTGCACACGGTGTATGGTTGGCACAGTATGGCACTGCTACGTACCGGCGGCATTGCACTGACTTTTGGTTCTTTAGGAAGCACTTAGATCACTATGTCTTGGCAAGGCTGGTTACATACTGCGTTATGGCCGCAATCTGAACAAGGTACTGCTCTTACTACACACATCAGTCTAACTATCTCTGCCCATCCTATACCCAGGGCCGGCTTTAGATAGAGTGGGGCCCTGGGTAAAAGTTTATAGTGGAGCCCTAAATGCTCACATATTGCACCATCACAGTCAACCATTTACATGAGCTGAGGTCAGACTGGTAAATGAGGGCGAGAGACAATATTCCAGTCCATCGGTGCTTATTTCCAGCCTGTTTACACAAGATGAGGAAGGATGATGGCACAGAATAGATCAATCTGTCCCCTACAGCATCATAATATCAGCGGCACTTCTGCAGTTTGCATCAGACGATGTGCTGCCAAGAACAAGGATTTCTGTTCCGCCAGAAACAATCCAATCACCCGATGAATGAGCAGCATTTTGTTCGTTTGTTGAGCTATTGCTGACCTGTTTACACCTGTTTACACCTATAAATTCTCATTTGTGCATCCGAGGTTTATGCATGGATGATTCATACACACAGAATGTAACACAAACACTGTATGTTACACAAACATAGCACACACGGGCGTATACACCCAGTACATACATACACATCTGCACACTCATAGCACACATAAATGTATACAGCGAGCACATACACATATATACTGAGCACATACAGACACATATGTATACACACCTAGTACACACAAATGTATTCATAAAGCACATACACACATATAGCACACACATATATAAACTGAGCACATACACACATGTGTATACACACACACACACACACACACGTATACACCAAGCACACAAATGTCACTCGGAGTTCAACTTTAAACTTTGCAGTATGAACAGGGTCTGAAAGTGCCATGACACCTGCTGAGTCTAAAACACCACCTGCAGGCCTATGAATTGCTGCAAGGGTCATGGGTTTTTGGAGACCTATCGTGATGGGGGAATCTGCTCCTCCATGCTTAGGGCTATGCTGGCGGTCCAGACCTCTTCACCTTCAGAACTACCTCTGGGATAAGGGACAGTTAGGGCTCCCTAGACTGAGGGCCAGTTTAGGAGACCCTGTTCCCAGTTACTACTCATGACAATATGTATACAAGCACAAACATACTGTACATATATCTTCACACATACTGCATATACACCAGCAAGAGTCCACACATTCTAGGCTCCACAGCACACTCGTCCATTCACATCATTGGGCTTCAGTGTCATTGTGAAGCCCTACAGGTGCGGTGCAGCAGTGTATTACCCTTAGGGACTCCACGGGATGGGACGGTCTGGTCACAGGTAGGGAACCTTCGTTTTGGGATTCGTCGTGACGCCACTCTCAGAATTGCGGTCAGTGAGGACCGCCACTGCAGGTTAAGGGATGCCTGGGGCTGATGGTGGGTGCAGTAGGTTGTAATAGCCTCCTGAGAGTAAGGCAAGCCCCAGGTCCCTGTGTATGTGGGTGGGACCACAGGTCGCAGAATGACTCAAACACAGTCCAAGAAGTCTTTTAACGTGTTTACTCACTGTTTAGAGGTCACGGTGAGATGCCCGGGCGACACTGTGATAACCAGGTGGAACCAGGAATTCCAGGAGGCCGTTCTGAGGGTACCTGTCCGCTTGCCCTCCTTGCACTCTTTTTGTTTGGGAGGATCCCTTGCTTGAAGCGTGGTAGGACTCCTCCAGGGAAGCTGTTACTACCCTGCTCCCCTCTCTCTGGCCCGTCTGCCGGCAGCGTGGCCTTGGTGGGATGGCTTCTGGCCCTGTCCCCTTCTGGGCCTGGTGATTGCTGCTTGGCTCGAGCTCTGTGTAGTAGTGGTGAGGGCATAAAGTACCCCCCACCTGTAGGTTAAGCAGCTCTGGATGATTTGCTGCCTGTACTGGGGATCTGTTTCCCCTTGCGTGCTCGGATACCAGGATCTCCGTACTCAGCCACCCCTCTCTCTGGATGTCTTTCAGGCCGACCCACGGTACCCTTTCTCCCCCGCTTTCAGCTACTGCACTCCTCAGGACCCGTCTGACACGAGAGCCCCTCTCTGCTTCCTTCCACACCCTCCAAACTCCAGACTCCTTCTCCACTTCCTCTTTCTCCTCAGCCGGGGACGGGGAATCACTCCCCTGTAGTGATCCGGGTACCCAGGTACCGAGGGGCCACCGCCCGGCTCCGGCTACCTGTTCTGGCCCCTTCCTCACTACGGCCTGCCCCGGCCCTTTTGGAGAATGATTCACTCCCAGCCGGGAGCTACACTTCAGACCTCCGTCCTGTCTGCCCTCCACACACTGTCTGCTCCAGCCCCTCCCCTCTCCTCTGCTTTTCTCCTACACTGGGGCTGTGCTTTGTCATGCTGCACCGGTGTGAGATCAGATTACCAAGGAGGATTAACTCTTTCTGTGACAACCTGGCTGTGCCAGGGCGTCACACACCCCCTTGGTAAAACACGGCCCGTCCTCGGGCCGTCGAGGCACCAACATTTATTAAAACTGGAAAAAGGATCAAACATTTTAAACATTTTCAATCTTCCCACAGCGGGATGCACATTGCTTCAACGTTGCAACAACAAATAACACTTTTAATAATAACTGTGTAACGGGTCCTTCAGTCACCCACCCAAACAACCTAGCCTTGGTGCTGCCCCTAAAGCCCAGGCAGCACCCCTTGACCCCAGTCCAGAAACGGTTCCAGATTGGTCAACGGGACCGGTACTTTGCTGCCGTTGCGGCCGGGCGGACTGCCGGAGCCGTCGTCATCTCCGTCGCGGCCGGGCGGACTGCCGGGGCCGGTGGCAGGGCGGTGACAAAGGTGAGGCCTGGGGACCCCAGGTCTGGGTCCTCCCCAACAGGCGCTGCGGGCTCCGCTACCGGTAACAGGGGTAACGGGTCGGTGCATCGCTGCGGCGGCCTCTCCAGGAACCAAATGCTGGCAGAGTCCTGGCATCCCTGCCTTTACAGTCCTTGTCACATAAGCTGCGGTTCCTTCTTCCTGCTCCCCCTTGGTACTCGGGAGCAGTCCTTCCAGCAACTTTTTAAAGTTTCCCTTTCGCTTCCGGTCCTCCGGAGCTTCACTTCCGCCCGCGTTCTCAGGGGGCGGAGCCTCTTTTTCGCGCCCACCGCTCGGAGAAGAAGGCGCCAAGCTGTTGTTTTTGGCGCCTAAAATGGCGGCTAAAATGGCGGACTTCTGGATTTTTCCTCAGCGGGACGCCGCTGACGGACGGGGCAAGGCGCACTTCCTCCAGGTGACTGGATGGGCTCGATCCTGTTCGTGACGCCAGATCTGTGAAGCCCTACAGGTGCGGTGCAGCAGTGTATTACCCTTAGGGACTCCACGGGATGGGACGGTCTGGTCACAGGTAGGGAACTTTCGTTTTGGGATTCGTCGTGACGCCACTCTCAGAATTGCGGTCAGTGAGGACCGCCACTGCAGGTTAAGGGATGCCTGGGGCTGATGGTGGGTGCAGTAGGTTGTAATAGCCTCCTGAGAGTAAGGCAAGCCCCAGGTCCCTGTGTATGTGGGTGGGACCACAGGTCGCAGAATGACTCAAACACAGTCCAAGAAGTCTTTTAACGTGTTTACTCACTGTTTAGAGGTCACGGTGAGATGCCCGGGCGACACTGTGATAACCAGGTGGAACCAGGAATTCCAGGAGGCCGTTCTGAGGGTAGCTGTCCGCTCGCCCTCCTTGCACTCTTTTTGTTTGGGAGGATCCCTTGCTTGAAGCGTGGTAGGACTCCTCCAGGGAAGCTGTTACTACCCTGCTCCCCTCTCTCTGGCCCGTCTGCCGGCAGCGTGGCCTTGGTGGGATGGCTTCTGGCCCTGTCCCCTTCTGGGCCTGGTGATTGCTGCTTGGCTCGAGCTCTGTGTAGTAGTGGTGAGGGCATAAAGTACCCCCCACCTGTAGGTTAAGCAGCTCTGGATGATTTGCTGCCTGTACTGGGGATCTGTTTCCCCTTGCGTGCTCGGATACCAGGATCTCCGTACTCAGCCACCCCTCTCTCTGGATGTCTTTCAGGCCGACCCACGGTACCCTTTCTCCCCCGCTTTCAGCTACTGCACTCCTCAGGACCCGTCTGACACGAGAGCCCCTCTCTGCTTCCTTCCACACCCTCCAAACTCCAGACTCCTTCTCCACTTCCTCTTTCTCCTCAGCCGGGGACGGGGAATCACTCCCCTGTAGTGATCCGGGTACCCAGGTACCGAGGGGCCACCGCCCGGCTCCGGCTACCTGTTCTGGCCCCTTCCTCACTACGGCCTGCCCCGGCCCTTTTGGAGAACGCTTCACTCCCAGCCGGGAGCTACACTTCAGACCTCCGTCCTGTCTGCCCTCCACACACTGTCTGCTCCAGCCCCTCCCCTCTCCTCTGCTTTTCTCCTACACTGGGGCTGTGCTTTGTCATGCTGCACCGGTGTGAGATCAGATTACCAAGGAGGATTAACTCTTTCTGTGACAACCTGACTGTGCCAGGGCGTCACACACCCCCTTGGTAAAACACGGCCCGTCCTCGGGCCGTCGAGGCACCAACATTTATTAAAACTGGAAAAAGGATCAAACATTTTAAACATTTTCAATCTTCCCACAGCGGGATGCACATTGCTTCAACGTTGCAACAACAAATAACACTTTTAATAATAACTGTGTAACGGGTCCTTCAGTCACCCACCCAAACAACCTAGCCTTGGTGCTGCCCCTAAAGCCCAGGCAGCACCCCTTGACCCCAGTCCAGAAACGGTTCCAGATTGGTCAACGGGACCGGTACTTTGCTGCCGTTGCGGCCGGGCGGACTGCCGGAGCCGTCGTCATCTCCGTCGCGGCCGGGCGGACTGCCGGGGCCGGTGGCAGGGCGGTGACAAAGGTGAGGCCTGGGGACCCCAGGTCTGGGTCTTCCCCAACAGGCGCTGCGGGCTCCGCTACCGGTAACAGGGGTAACGGGTCGGTGCATCGCTGCGGCGGCCTCTCCAGGAACCAAATGCTGGCAGAGTCCTGGCATCCCTGCCTTTACAGTCCTTGTCACATAAGCTGCGGTTCCTTCTTCCTGCTCCCCCTTGGTACTCGGGAGCAGTCCTTCCAGCAACTTTTTAAAGTTTCCCTTTCGCTTCCGGTCCTCCGGAGCTTCACTTCCGCCCGCGTTCTCAGGGGGCGGAGCCTCTTTTTCGCGCCCACCGCTCGGAGAAGAAGGCGCCAAGCTGTTGTTTTTGGCGCCTAAAATGGCGGCTAAAATGGCGGACTTCTGGATTTTTCCTCAGCGGGACGCCGCTGACGGACGGGGCAAGGCGCACTTCCTCCAGGTGACTGGATGGGCTCGATCCTGTTCGTGACGCCAGATCTGTGAAGCCCTACAGGTGCGGTGCAGCAGTGTATTACCCTTAGGGACTCCACGGGATGGGACGGTCTGGTCACAGGTAGGGAACCTTCGTTTTGGGATTCGTCGTGACGCCACTCTCAGAATTGCGGTCAGTGAGGACCGCCACTGCAGGTTAAGGGATGCCTGGGGCTGATGGTGGGTGCAGTAGGTTGTAATAGCCTCCTGAGAGTAAGGCAAGCCCCAGGTCCCTGTGTATGTGGGTGGGACCACAGGTCGCAGAATGACTCAAACACAGTCCAAGAAGTCTTTTAACGTGTTTACTCACTGTTTAGAGGTCACGGTGAGATGCCCGGGCGACACTGTGATAACCAGGTGGAACCAGGAATTCCAGGAGGCCGTTCTGAGGGTAGCTGTCCGCTCGCCCTCCTTGCACTCTTTTTGTTTGGGAGGATCCCTTGCTTGAAGCGTGGTAGGACTCCTCCAGGGAAGCTGTTACTACCCTGCTCCCCTCTCTCTGGCCCGTCTGCCGGCAGCGTGGCCTTGGTGGGATGACTTCTGGCCCTGTCCCCTTCTGGGCCTGGTGATTGCTGCTTGGCTCGAGCTCTGTGTAGTAGTGGTGAGGGCATAAAGTACCCCCCACCTGTAGGTTAAGCAGCTCTGGATGATTTGCTGCCTGTACTGGGGATCTGTTTCCCCTTGCGTGCTCGGATACCAGGATCTCCGTACTCAGCCACCCCTCTCTCTGGATGTCTTTCAGGCCGACCCACGGTACCCTTTCTCCCCCGCTTTCAGCTACTGCACTCCTCAGGACCCGTCTGACACGAGAGCCCCTCTCTGCTTCCTTCCACACCCTCCAAACTCCAGACTCCTTCTCCACTTCCTCTTTCTCCTCAGCCGGGGACGGGGAATCACTCCCCTGTAGTGATCCGGGTACCCAGGTACCGAGGGGCCACCGCCCGGCTCCGGCTACCTGTTCTGGCCCCTTCCTCACTACGGCCTGCCCCGGCCCTTTTGGAGAACGCTTCACTCCCAGCCGGGAGCTACACTTCAGACCTCCGTCCTGTCTGCCCTCCACACACTGTCTGCTCCAGCCCCTCCCCTCTCCTCTGCTTTTCTCCTACACTGGGGCTGTGCTTTGTCATGCTGCACCGGTGTGAGATCAGATTACCAAGGAGGATTAACTCTTTCTGTGACAACCTGGCTGTGCCAGGGCGTCACATCATACAGGACGAATCCTCCAGGAAGAGATGCTCTCTGTCTTCCACTCCAGTCCTAGCTCTCTCCTAGTTTGGGTGTGAGGGAGTATTAGACCTAGGGCTGGTCAGGAGTTAGGGCTATGCTGGCGGTCCAGACCTCTTCCCTTTCAGAACTATCTCTGGGGTAAGGAACAGTTAGGGCTCCCTAGACTTAGGGCGAGTTTAGGAGCCCTTGTTCCCAGTTACTGCTTTCCAGTTGTGGCAATATGTATACACATACTGTATATATATATATGTATATATATATATATATATATATATATATATATATATATATATATATACACAGACCACCAAGAGTCTATACATTGTAGGCTCCACCACATCACTGGTGGTCTTCTGTGCCATACAGGATGCCTCCTACAGGTGGAAACGCCCTCTGTAGCTTATACTCTGACCCACAGATGGGGATTCTGCACACGGGACTCCTTATATTACTTAAGAATGAAGACAAAGGGGAAGTGTTGCATAACAAATAATATAACCCTTTAAAAGTCAATCTTTATTAATATTAAAAACTAATATTAATAAAGATTACTTAAGAATGACCTAAAAATGTGTAATAAAATGTTTTTTTTACAAACTGAAGTCAGTAAGAAGAACGTTTCCATGGGATCATCTACTTAAATGTAACCTTTAACAAAAAACTTTATATATTTCATGCTAAAATCTATATTTAAACAAAAAAAGGTTACACTAGAATTATTAAACCCCATCCTGGTGTTCCAAATTCCCTATGACAACACTTCCTAACTAAAACGGACCTCACAAGATGATTCTCCAGGTCAGTACGATTACGCAGATACCAAAATTAGAGGTTTTTTTTTTTTTATTTAATTGGTGAAGAAAAATGTTGAATTTAAAAAAAAAAAATGCTCGTCACCATTTTCAAAAGCCCATAATATTTTAATATCTCAAGATATAAGGCTGTGCAAGGGCTTATTTTTTGCATTTTGAGCTGACGTTTTTACTGGTACCATTTGAGGCAGATGCTAATTTTTACTTTGATTTCTCTGAACGCAGTAATACCAAATATGTCTATTTTTTTTATTTAGTTTTAATTGCTTCAATGCTATTTTCAGTGCGGCTCCTGCTATAGACCCCAGGGAGCTGCCCAGTTTGCCCTCCCTCAATGCTGACCCTGCCTATAAGATACTGTCTGAGAAAATCTCCTAGCACTGAATTCCCAACATCAAGAAATATTATTTTCTTTGTATAATATTCTCCAGAGTGATGATACACTGTATCTAATTAAGCCCATCATGTGTAACATTGTTGTAATTCATTACCATTTACTGCCAGCAGAGGGCGGCATTGTTCTCCCGTGATGAGAACTAAAGACAAGACGGAGCGGGCACTACCATGCTCGGGTGCTCTGTACTCAAAACTAGTGATGAGCCGGCACTACCATGCTCGGGTGCTCAGTACTCGTAACTAGTGATGAGCGGGCACTACCATGCTCGGGTGCTCAGTACTCGTAACTAGTGATGAGCGGGCACTACCATGCTCGGGTGCTCAGTACTCGTAACTAGTGATGAGCAGGCACTACCATGCTCGGGTGCTCAGTACTCGTAACTAGTGATGAGCGGGCACTACCATGCTCGGGTGCTCAGTACTCGTAACTAGTGATGAGCGGGCACTACCATGCTCAGGTGCTCGGTACTCGTAACTAGTGATGAGCGGGCACTACCATGCTCGGGTGCTCAGTACTCGTAACTAGTCATGAGCGGGCACTACCATGCTCGGGTGCTCAGTACTCGTAACTAGTCATGAGCGGGCACTACCATGCTTGGGTGCTCAGTACTTGTAACTAGTGATGAATAATGAGTTACTAGTTCTGAGTACCGAGCATGGTAGTGCCCACTCATCACTATGTACGAGTACTGAGCACCCGAGCATGGTAGTGCCCGCTCATCACTAGTTACCAGTACAGAGCACCCGAGAATGGTAGTGCCCGCTCATCACTAGTTACGAGTACTGAGCACCCGAGCATGGTAGTGCCCGCTCATCACTAGTTACGAGTACTGAGCACCCGAGCATGGTAGTGCCCGCTCATCACTAGTTACCAGTACCGAGCACCCGAGAATGGTAGTGCCCGCTCATCACTAGTTACGAGTACTGAGCACCCGAGCATGGTAGTGCCCACTCATCACTAGTTACGAGTACTGAGCACCCGAGCATCTATCTATCTATTAATCTATCCTAATATGTATTTATCTATCTATCTATCCTTCTTTCTATCCTAATATCAAATCAAATAAGCTTTATTGTCAGGACCAAATACATATTAGTTTTGCCAAAGCAACGTACACTAGGGACTGTGAGGATGATGGATGGGGACTGTAAGAAGGTATAGAATATTTATCCATCCACCTATCTATCTCTATCTACCTTAATATCTATCCCTCTGTTGATCTATCTTTCCCTCTATCATCTATCTATCTATCTATCCCTCTATCTATCTATCTATCTATCTATCTATCTATCCCTCTATCTATCTATCTATCTATTTATCCCTCTATCTATCTATCTATCTATCCATCTATCTATCTATCTATCCCTCTATCTATCTATCTATCTATCCCTCTATCTATCTATCTATCTATCTATCTATCTATCTATCTATCTATCCCTCTATCTATCTATCTATCTATCTATCTATCCATCTATCTATCTATCTATCTATCCCTCTATCTATCTATCCCTCTATCTATCTATCTATCTATCTATCTATCTATCCCTCTATCTATCTATCTATCCCTCTATCTATCTATCCATCTATCTATCTATCTATCTATCTATCTATCTATCCCTCTATCTATCTATCTATTCATCTATCTATCTATCTATCTATCCCTCTATCTATCTATCTATCTATCTATCTATCTATCTATCCCTCTATCTATCTATCTATCTATCTATCCCTCTATCTATCTATCTATCTATCTATCCATCTATCTATCTATCTATCTATCTATCCCTCTATCTATTTATCTATCCATCTATCTATCTATCTATCTATCCCTCTATCTATCTATCCCTCTATCTATCTATCTATCTATGTATCTATCTATCTATCCATCTATCTATCTATCTATCTATCTTTCCCTCTATCATCTATCTATCTATCTATCTATCTATCCATCTATCCCTCTATCTATCTATCTATCTCTCTATCCATCTATCTATCCCTCTATCTATCTATCTATCTATCTATCTATCTATCTATCTATCCCTCTATCTATCTATCTATCTATTCATCTATCTATCTATCTATCTATCCCTCTATCTATCTATCTATCTATCTATCGATCTATCTATCTATCTATCTATCTATCTATCTATCCCTCTATCTATCTATCTATCTATCTATCCCTCTATCTATCTATCTATCTATCTATCTATCTATCTATCTATCTATCTATCCCTCTATCTATCTATCTATCTATCTATCTATCTATCTATCCCTCTATCTATCTATCCCTCTATCTATCTATCTATCTATCTATCTATCTATCTATCTACCTATCCCTCTATCTATCTATCTATCTATCTATCCCTCTATCTATCTATCCCTCTATCTATCTATCCCTCTATCTATCTATCTATCTATCTATCCCTCTATCTATCTATCCCTCTATCTATCTATCCCTCTATCTATCTATCTATCTATGATCAAATCAAATCAAATCAAATCAAATCAAATAAGCTTTATTGGCAGGACCAAATACAAATTAGTTTTGCCAAAGCAAGTGTACATTAGGGGCTGGGGCTGTGGGGATGGTGGGTGGGGACTGTAGGAAGGATGGATGGGGCACATCCAGGGTGGGGACTGTGGGGGCTCTTCTAGGATGGAGGCTATGGAAGTCCATGGCTTATGATGGGGCATATCCAGGGTGGGGACTGTAGTAACGGTGGATGGGGCATATCCAGGGTGGGGATTGGGGGGCCACATCTGGGATGGGGGGCTATGGAAGTCCATGACTTATCATAGTTCTCTTTCTCGAAGTCTATGACATTCGCTCACATACCGCGCTGCTATCTCCACTGCGCTCTCTTCTTCCCCCAGCAGGATATATGTTTTCTCTTCCTCCTTCATGGAGCTGAAATCCGGGAAGAGATGGGAGAGTCTCCTGAAGTGAGTGTCCCTCACTGCTGAGTACTCTATGTATCTATCTATCTATCCATCTATCTATCTATCTATCTATCTTTCCCTCTATCATCTATCTATCTATCTATCTATCTATCTATCTATCTATCTATATATATATATATATCTCTTTCTATCAACCACATATACATATATTATAGAAAGCTATATAAGATAGAGAAATAGATAATCACATTAAAACATAGATTTATTTCTATCTTATATAACTTTCTATAATTCATTCTCTTATGACAAGAATCCCCCCTTTTACTCGGTAGACCCCTATGAAGAATGTATGCATTAATTACCCGGTAGATAATTATCTTTATCTCTTTGTACATTTGATTCTGTTACTGCAACAAAGTAACGATTTCCTAATAATAAACCCAACTACTAACAGCCGATGAATCACACGGCGGATTACACATGTAGCAGAGCTGAGCTGGTGACCGCTGCCCCCTGGAGCACACAGCAGAGTGCAGACCCTCTTACCTCCGGGCAGCCGCTCATTACCGCAGCACTGGAGGCGGCGGGATCCGGGAACAGTCTGACACCTCCGGCCCCGGCACTGCCTGAGTAGTCAGAGAGACGCTGGGGAGACAAAGACGGCTCCTCCTGTCCTGACACCAGCAAAACTACTGGAGGTACAGAACCAGGAGGGAAAGGGGCCGGAGTGATGAAATAATGACCGAGCCGATCATTATCCCTCTATCTATCTATCTATCTATCTATCTATCTATCTATCTATCTATCTATCTATCTATATTCATCTATCTATCTATCTATCTATCTATCTATCTATCTATCTATCTATCCCTCTATCTATCCCTCTATCTATCTATCTATCTATCTATCTATCTATCTATCTATCTATCTATCTATCCCTCTATCTATCCCTCTATCTATCTATCTATCTATCTATCTATCTATCTATCTATCTATCCCTCTATCTATCCCTCTATCTATCTATCTATCTATCTATCTATCTATCTATCTATCTATCTATCTATCTATCCCTCTATCTATCTATCTATCTATCTATCTATCTATCTATCCCTCTATCTATCTATCTATCTATCCCTCTATCTATCTATCTATCTATCTATCTATCTATCTATCTATCCCTCTATCTATCTATCCCTCTATCTATCTATCTATCTATCTATCTATCTATCTATCTATCTATCTATCTATCTATCTATCTATCTATCTATCCCTCTATCTATCTATCTATCTATCTATCTATCTATCTATCTATCCCTCTATCTATCTATCTATCTATCTATCCCTCTATCTATCTATCTATCTATCTATCTATCTATCTATCTATCTATCTATCTATCCCTCTATCTATCTATCTATCTATCTATCTATCTATCTATCTATCCCTCTATCCCTCTATCTATCTATCTATCTATCTATCTATCTATCTATCTATCTATCTATCTATCTATCTATCTATCCCTCTATCTATCTATCCCTCTATCTATCTATCCCTCTATCTATCTATCTATCTATCTATCTATCTATCTATCTATCTATCTATCTATCTATCTATCTATCCCTCTATCTATCTATCTATCTATCTATCCCTCTATCTATCTATCTATCTATCTATCCCTCTATCTATCTATCTATCTATCTATCTATCTATCTATCTATCTATCTATCTATCTATCTATCTATCTATCTATCTATCCCTCTATCTATCTATCTATCTATCCCTCTATCTATCTATCTATCTATCTATCTATCCCTCTATCTATCTATCTATCTATCTATCTATCTATCTATACTATACACACACACACCATACTGTGCAACAGTTTTAGGCAGGTGTAAAATAAAATTCTGCAAAGCAAGAAGCTTTCTTAAATAGAAGTGTTAATGGTTTATTTTTAGCCATTAAAGTGTGTGTGATGCAGACTTGTGAATCCTCAGGAGTGTCAGACAATGAGTCACTGCAGACTGCAGCCCCAACCCTGGACAACCCCTTTAACTAAATGCAAAGTACAATGGACAAAAGGGAAAATCAAAATTAAATTAATATTTGGTTTCACTGCACTTGGTCTTTTAAGCAGCAATAATTCTTCTTGGTACATGTGCACAAAGTGAAGGATTGTACAAGATTATAGTCGGGTGCATGAGTAACCAGCCTAACCAACAGGTGATAGTGATCATTATTATTAACAGAAACAGCTGTGTAAGAAGCGTAAAACTGGGTGAGGAACAGACAAACTCTGCTATAAAGGTTAGATTATGGAAGACAGATTCATGTCACAGGTCCAAACACAATCTCAAGACAGAGAAAAACAGAAAAAATAACAAGACTTAAGGTAGTTATTCTGCAACAGGCAGGAGTGTCCCAGGAAAATATTTCTAAGCAAGCTGGGGTATCAAGACGTGGTGCTCAAAGTATAAAAGGACTGCATGCGCAGTGCGCAAACAGACAAGGAGAACCCGGAAGAGAAGCCTGCCGAAATGGTAAGTATAAACGAGGTCAAGATAGAATGAGCGACGGGGACGTCACTCATGTGACTCCATGGTATCACGCCCACAGGGGCTTGGTACCAAGGAAAGTATGTAGACGCCCATAGGGCAAGGCATCGCCCATGGGGCCAGCGGCTCTGTAATTTACATAGGAAATATGAAAGTAATAAAACGTTTTTTTATTACTTTCATATTACACAATTTTACAGCACAGGGATGGGTAGGGAGCTGCTATTAGGGCAAATATGCGTCTGCTAATATGTCAGATTGCATATTCTAGGTGACAGGTTCCTTTTAAGTAATCTCATTTTTCCTGGACTTGTTCTGGTGATATTCAGTTCCTTCATAAGCTCTGGATGCAAGCAGGCGGCTTGCACTCATCTGTTGAAACATTTCTGCTCTTTGCTGAACTTCTGCAGTTCACTGGAGATAAGTTGTTCATGCCTTTCCCCCTGTGTGTGCTCCCTGTGTCTTCTTTAGTGTTTAATGGAGTTGACGAAGGGCTCATCCCACCCATTCCCTATCAAGGGCCCAGCTCTAGGGTCATGCTAGGGTCAGGTATCCTGCTTGGCGCATAAGTGCGGAACCTATTTAGGGTGGTGAGGGACATTATGGGCTAGTGGTAGGCTTGGTCAGGGGTCACTCAGTTTTTTTCTTTTGGCAGTTTGCGTGGTACTCCCTCCATACCTAGTGTGACAGGAGGCATCTGATTGGCTCAAAAATTATTTTGCAGCAACACAACAACCCCCTAACATCCAGCTGATGTCATTAAGAACAAGGAGTCCTGGGGGTGATGATCCGGATCCACAGAGCCCACATCTCACATCTCACATCATCCCGTCTGTCTGGGATAAAGAGACAGAAGGATCCACACAAGCCTCATACACAGAAGATCGGGGGTCAGGGCTCCAAGATGTTTGGAACAACCTCCTGCCGAGATCCTTCATGCACTGTACAGGTGACAAGGAGAAGTGATGGAGGCGAAAGATCATCTCCAAATATAGATTTTTAGGGGGCGACATTATGCCCATTTAACAGAAATTGTCCCCAAAATAAAGTGTCAGGCACTATCATATCCCATGGTCTTGTTCATTAATATCTGAATTTCTGAACTTACCTTTACTCTAAGATGTCAATGTGATTAATATTGAAGGACAAATGGTAAATATTTACAGAGAAGGTTCAGCCATTCTATCAATGTTTCCAACAGTTTCTTGCATAGAAATATAAAAGATATTATAGGGACTCAGAGGAAATCTGCTGCCTGGGACTAATATATGCAGCGGCTGTCACTATACGAACCCAATACTGCCCCCTACTGTCTATAATATCCACCTATTGAAATGTGCTGGGTAATGCACAGACATTGAGGCCGACACTGCAGGGATAACAAGCTACCAGGTGTCAACTACTGAGTAATAAGAATCGTAGTCTGTCCGTCATGATTGTCAGTAATTTGGGCGGCACGGTGGCTCAGTGGTTAGCACTGCAGTCTTGTGGTGGCTCAGTGGTTAGCACTGCAGTCTTGTGGTGGCTCAGTGGTTAGCACTGCAGTCTTGCAGCGCTGGGGTCCTGGATTCTATAGTCCCACTAAGGACGGCATCTGCAAGGAGTTTGTATGTTCTCCCCGTGTTTGCGTGGGTTTCCTCCGGGTTCTCCGGTTTCCTCCCACACTCCAAAGACATACAGATAAGGACTCTAGATTGTGAGCCCCAATGGGGACAGTGTTGCTGATGTATGTAAAGCGCTGTGGAATTAATAGCACTATATAAGTGAATAAATATTATTATTATATTCATTTATGAGATGATTGATCCTCAGATGTTTTGTCTGTGACCCATCTGTATAATGAAAGCACAATGGAGGGGGAACGGCTCCCAATACTGAGCGTCTAGTAATGATAAAAACAGTAAAAGCTCCGGAAGCAAAACTCGATACATTCTTCAATAACATGTATCAGGTGTCAGCAGTCTGGAACACGAAACACTCATCTCTCATATACAGACATGTATGAATCAGATACATTTTATGTACAAGACTTCAAGAGATTTTATAGTTCTCCCAAAACCTGCTCCAATGTTCATCACATCCCAAGATTACTGAAAGATACAGTGCTTGTTTTATATAGGAAGCGATGATACTGAGGAATACATAGCGATTCATGGGACACATTAATGAGTAGTTACTTTAATACAATACTATATACAAGATCATAACTACTATAATACTGCTTCTATGTACAAGAATATAACTACTATAATACTGCCCCTATGTACAAGAATAAAATTACTATAATACTGCTCCCTATGTACAAGAATATAACTACTATAATACTACCCCTATGTACAAGAATATAACTACTATAATACTGCTCCTATGTACAAGAATATAACTACTATAATACTGCCCCTATGTACAAGAATAAAATTACTATAATACTGCCCCTATGTACAAGAATATAACTACTAAAATACTGCTCCCTATGTACAAGAATATAACTACTATAATACTGTTCCTATGTACAAGAATATAACTACTAAAATACTGCTCCCTATGTACAAGAATATATCTACTATAATACTGCTCCCTATGTAAAAGAATATAACTACTAAAATACTGCTCCCTATATACAAGAATATAACTACTATAATACTGCTCCCTATGTACAAGAATATAACTACTAAAATACTGCTCCCTATGTACAAGAATATAACTACTATAATACTGCTCCCTATGTACAAGAATATAACTACTAAAATACTGCTCCCTATGCACAAGAATATAACTGCTATAATACTGCCCCTATGTACAAGAATAAAATTACTATAATACTGCCCTCTATGTACAAGAATATAACTACTATAATACTGCCCCTATATACAAGAATTAAATTACTATAATACTGCTCCCTATGTACAAGAATATAACTACTATAATACTGCCCCCTATGTACAAGAATATAACTACTATAATACTGCCTCTATGTACAAGAATATAACTACTATAATAATACCCCTATGTACAAGAATATAACTACTATAATACTGCTCCTATGTACAAGAATATAACTACTATAATACTGCCCCTATGTACAAGAATATAACTACTGTAATACTGCTCCTACGTACAAGACTATAACTGCTATAATACTGCCCCTATGTACAAGAATATAACTACTATAATACTTTCCCCTATGTACAAGAATATAACTACTATAATACTGCCCCTATGTACAAGAATATAACTACTATAATACTGCCCCTATGTACAAGAATATAACTACTATAATACTGCCCCTATATACAAGAATATAATTACTTTCCAAAACCCGTGCACTGAATCTGACTGACAGTGAGGCTTCTTCTCCCCATTTTCACATACACTTAAAGCATTTGCTATTTACGCAGTTTACAAATATAATCATGTGACGCAGAAGTTAGACCGCACTTTACAAATGTTGACAAGTTGTATTAAACAAATCTCTGCAACTTTATCATTCATTCTGCCCTTTGATTCCATCCTGTTTCTAACATCTCTGCTTGCTGTCAGTGAATGGAAACGTTCAAAATGTTCCCCAGGATCTGTCATAGATGTATTGGTAAAGTTAATGAGAACATATTCTAAATTTAAAAATAATAATGATAAAGTACAATCTCTCCACTTGTCTTAGGCGGAGTTCACATGTCCAGGATTCGTGCGTTAGAAGGGATCCATTGACCAAAAAGTTGCACAGATACAATTTTTGAAAAAATAGTCTTTTGCAAGATTCTTTTTTTAACATTGGAGTCTATGGAAAACGGATCCTTAACTGAACGCTATTAACTGATCCAGTAAGACAGAAACGGATCCTTTACAAACTCAATAAAAACGGAAGGCGAAATAGCAAAGGATCCGATTTTTCTTTCTGGATCAGTTTCAATTAGCAATCAGTGAATGGATCGAGTTTCCATAGACTCCAGTGTTAAAAAAAAAAACGGATCCTGCTAAACTCAATTTTTTTAAAATGGCCATAAATGGTGCATACACAACTTTTTTGCCAACGGATCCGTTCTAGCGGAGGATTACCAGACGTGTGTCCTGCTCACGCAGCTGCTGGTTTTGTTACCTGTGCTGATTCTTTTGGATTGATACATTGTAGCAGATTCTCGGTTCGGAATGTTCGGAATGTTACAGTTTTGAGTGTTCCGTTTTCCTGACAGCAACAAAGACTTTACAAATGGTGGAAAATACAAACAAAGAATAATAGAAAATTGCCGAACTTTAAAATATAGAAGACGATATAGATTCTTAAGACGAGGCCATGTGACATAGGATTGGTATAAGATGACGTGATGGTGCAGACACACACAATTGGGGGCTGGCAGCGGATGGTGTGGTCATTGACGGCTGCACAGGTGGATTGCTCTTGGGGGTTTTTGTCTTCTTCTGGATCATTTGGGGTTTGCACGTGGTAGGGTTGCGGTCAGTGTAGATGTGTAGTATATGGCGGCACATACCTGGATCTTATACCGGCAGGATCCGGGCGTCACGCTCGCCGCCGCTCCTTGGGATGTGCCGCTCAGGAGATGCTTCGGTCTGGATTCCCTCCCAGCCTCCAGGTCATTGTGGCTGCGGAGTCTCCTCGCAATCTGCATTCATTCGGAGTTGTACCTCCCCATTTTCTATGTGTCCCCTTTTTTTTTTTTTTGCAAATGACTTTTTGTTGCGTCAGGAGAGTTGCCAGGAGACAGCAGAGCTATTCCAATTCTGCTCCTCTGTCCTTTTCATTCACAGAGGCTGAGGACACATCCACATTGTACCTCCCTGCAGAGGCAGAGCCGGCCCAGGGTCCTAGCTTCTGCCATGTTCTCTCCTCAGCCTAACAAGGGTCCTGTCAGACAGAAAACACTTCACATGTGAAAGAAGTGCCATTCCAAGCAATGTGTGATGGCCAGAGGCGTGTACCTCCACAACAGCGCAGATTGAGCAATCCACCAAAAACACCGAGCTGCAAAACGCCTGGAGAAGACGACAAGTAACAACAGATTTCCAAAATATTTACATTATTCCAGACAAAAAAACAACTACTATAATACTGCCTCCTATGCACAAGAATATAACTACTATAATACTGCCTCCTATGCAGTATCAGCTCCATGAAGGAGGAAGAGAAAATATATATCCTGCTGGGGGAAGAAGAGAGCGCAGTGGAGATAGCAGCGCGGTATGTGAGCGAATGTCATAGACTCCGAGAAAGAGAACTATGATAAGTCATGGACTTCCATAGCCCCCCATCCCAGATGTGGCCCCCCCAATCCCCACCCTGGATATGCCCCAACCACCGTTACTACAGTCCCCACCCTGGATATGCCCCATCATAAGCCATGGACTTCCATAGCCCCATCCTAGAAGTGCCCCCACAGTCCACACCCTGGATGTGCCCCATCCATCCTTCCTACAGTCCCCACCCACCATCCCCACAGCCCCAGTCCCTAATGTACACTTGCTTTGGCAAAACTAATTTGTATTTGGTCCTGCCAATAAAGCTTATTTGATTTGATTTGATTTGCACAAGAATATAACTACTATAATACTGCCCCCTATGTACAAGAAAACAACTACTATAATACTGCCCCTATGTACAACTATATAACTACTATAATACTGCCCCCTATGTACAGGAATATAACTACTATAATACTGCCCCTATGTACAAGAATATAACTACTATAATACTGCCCCTATGTACAAGAATATAACAACTATAATACTGCCCCCTATGTACAAGAAAACAACTACTATAATACTGCCCCTATGTACTAGAATATAACTACTATAATACTGCCCCCTATATACAAGAATATAACTACTATAATATGGCCCCTATGTACAAGAATATAACTACTATAATACTGCCCCTATGTACAAGAATATAAGTACTATAATACTGCCCCCTATGTACAAGAATATAACTACTAAAATACTGCACCCTATGTACAAGAATATAACTACTATAATACTGCCTCCTATGCACAAGAATATAACTACTATAATACTGCCCCCTATGTACAAGAAAACAACTACTATAATACTGCCCCTATGTACAAGTATATAACTACTAAAATACTGCCCCCTATGTACAGGAATATAACTACTATAATACTGCCCCTATGTACAAGAATATAACTACTATAATACTGCCCCCCTATGTACAAGAATATAACTACTATAATACTGCCCCTATGTACAAGAATATAACTACTATAATACTGCCCCTATGTACAAGAATATAACTACTTTAATACTGCCCCTATATACAAGAATATAACTACTATAATACTGCCCCTATATACAAGAATATAACTACTATAATACTGCCCTATGTACAAGAATATAACTACTAAAATACTGCCCCTATGTACAAGAATATAACTACTTTAATACTGCCCCTATATACAAGAATATAACTACTATAATACTGCCCCTATGTACAAGAATATAACTACTATAATACTGCCCCTATATACAAGAATATAACTACTATAATACTGCCCCTATGTACAAGAATATAACTACTATAATACTGCCCCTATGTACAAGAATATAACTACTATAATACTGCCCTCTATGTACAAGAATATAACTGCTATAATACTGCTCCCTATGTACAAGAATATAACTACTATAATACTGTCCCCTATATACAAGAATATAACTACTATAATACTGCCCCTATGTACAAGAATATAACTACTATAATACTGCCCCTATGTACAAGAATATAACTACTATAATACCCCTATGTACAAGAATATAACTACTATAATACTGCCCCTATGTACAAGAATATAAATACTATAATACTGCCCTCTATGTACAAGAATATAACTGCTATAATACTGCTCCCTATGTACAAGAATATAACTGCTATAATACTGTCCCATATATACAAGAATATAACTACTATAATACTGCCCCTATGTACAAGAATATAACTACTATAATACTGCCCCTATGTACAAGAATATAACTACTATAATACTGCTCCTATGTACAAGAATATAACTACTATAATACTGCCCCTATGTACAAGAATATAACTACTATAATACTGCCCCTATGCACAAGAATATAACTACTATAATACTGCTCCTTTGTACAAGAATGTAACTACTATAATACTGCCCCCATGTACAAGAATATAACTACTATAATACTGCTCCAATGAACAAGAATATATCTACTATAATACTGCTCCCTATGTACAAGAATATAACTACTATAATACTGCTCCAATTAACAAGAATATATCTACTATAATACTGCCCCTATGTACAAGAATATAACTACTATAATACTGCCTCTTTACACAAGAATATAACTACTATAATACTGCCCCCATGTACAAGAATATAACTACTATAATACTGCTCCAATGAACAAGAATATATCTACTATAATACTGCTCCCTATGTACAAGAATATAACTACTATAATACTGCTCCAATGAACAAGAATATATCTACTATAATACTGCCCCTATGTACAAGAATATAACTACTATAATACTGCCTCTTTACACAAGAATATAACTACTATAATACTGCTGCCTATGTACAAGAATATAACTACTATAATACTGCTCCTATGTACAAGAATGTAACTACTATAATACTGCTGCCTATGTACAAGAATATAACCACTATAATACTGCTCCTATGTACAAGAATGTAACTACTATAATACTGCCTCCTATGTACAAGAATATAACTACTATAATACTGCTCCTATGTACAAGAATATAACTACTATAATACTGCCCCTATGTACAAGAATATAACTACTATAATACTGCTGCCTATGTACAAGACTATAACTACTATAATACTGCCCCCTATGTACAAGAATATATCTACTATAATACTGCCCCTATGTACAAGAATATATCTACTATAATACTGCCCCTATGTACAAGAATATAACTACTATAATACTGCCTCTTTATACAAGAATATAACTACTATAATACTGCCCCTATGTACAAGAATATAACTGCTATAATACTGCCTCTTTATACAAGAATATAACCACTATAATACTGCTCCTATGTACAAGAATATAACTGCTATAATACTGCTCCTATGTACAAGAATTTAACTACTATAATACTGCCTCTTTATACAAGAATATAACTACTATAATGCTGCTTCTATGTACAAGAATATAACTACTATAATACTGCCCCTTATGTACAAGAATATGTGAGAAGTTTCTTTCAGTACATTATATAGTATTTGTTTTGTTATTTACAGATAGTTGTTATAATATTACTGATATATTATATTCTTTCTGGTGTTGTTTTCTATCTTGCTGCTGGGGGGAGGGTGATTATTCTGCCTGCGGTGGTGACTGATCCTGCGTATATCCATTATTAGGAAATCCAGACCACAGAATACTGATACGTTGATGATAATAATGGGAATATTTTGTGTCGAGGCTGCAGAGATCCTGAATAAAATATACTGTAATGTTCGTCCCTTCAGTATTCGGTGATCACGCATAATATACATTCCTCGGACCAGTGAGCCGGTCATTATAGTGAGACCTCCAGACATTTATTTCCTTCGGACCCAGGTACAGATGAATTGGGTTGAACTCACAGGTGACGGGCATCATACAATGGAAGAGTGTAGGATCAGTGAGGTGTGAGTGAGTAATGCAGGCGGCCGACTGTACGACTAGTCTATACTTGTAGGAATTCAACTGACCATCACAGTAAGTCATTGTGGGTCATCAGAGAAGACAGTGCCAAATGCCACAGAACAATGTCCCTTATAGCTCGTTATATGGCTGCACCCATTAAGTCGTCTGCTCACTTAGCTTTCCTTTTCCTACCCATTGCCCTCTGACCATATCCCACCTTATACTGCCTAGACCCACCTAATTGTCTAACATTGCATTCTCTATACTGGCGTTACTGGAGTCCGATAAGCAGTGGCACCCATTAAAAATTTGTACCTGGCCCCTCTCTGCATTTTGGTCAGCTGTAGGGGCCCCTCTAGCATATATAAATCTCATTTTAAACACAGCAATGAGATCATTTTCTAAGTACTAGTCGTATAACATGTATCACCATACTGTTACTTTAATATACCAATAACAGACCACATCAAGGGTATAAATACCGCCATATAGTGACCATATATGATAACCCTATAGTGTCTGAGTATAAGCACCATCCTGTTACTGGACAAAGCCCACTATACCAAGACCAATATACCAATAATATCACATACAAGTGATAAATAGTGCCACATCATGACCAGACCACATATTACCACCACATAGTTATTTCATAATACCACTATACTGACTTATCACAAACCACAGAATTAACACTAATATTATCACAAGTGACATTATACACAAGAGCTCTGTAGATATTATACGGAACATAATCCACTATACCAAGACCAATATTATCCCATACAAAAGATAAATACCACCACTCCATGGCCGGAGCACATATTACCACCACATAATTATTGAATATCACCACCATAATGACCATTATCACAAATCAAAATACTAACAATCATATTACCGTCAGTGACATTATACACAGGAGCTCTGCATATATTATACTGAACGTAATCTGCTATACAAAGACTAATATACCAATAATATCCCATATAAGGGATAAATAGTGCCACACAGTGACCAGACCACATATTACCACCACATAATTATTTAATAATACCACTTTACTGAGTATTATCATAAACCACAGTACTAACAATCATATTACCACCAGTGACCATATACACAGGAGCTCTCTAGATATTATACTGAACACAATCCACTATACCAAGATCAGATACCAGTAATATCACATACAAGTGATAAATTGCGCCATACCATGACTGGACCACATATTACCACCACATAGTGATTGAATAATACCACCATACTGACTTATCACAACAAACCACAGAATTAACACTAATATTACTGCCAGTGACATTATACACAGGTGCTCTGTAGATATTATACTGGACATAATCCACTACCAAGACCAGTCTACCAATAAGATCACATATAAAGGATACATACCACCACACCGTGACTGGACTACATATTTTACCACCACATAAGTATTGAATAATACCACCATAATTACTATTATCACAAACCACAGTACTAACTCTAATATTACCGCCAGTTACATTATACACAAGAGCTCTGTAGATATTATACTGAGCATAATCCACTGAACTAAAACCTATATACCAATTATATCACATACAAGGGATAAATACCACCACACCATGGTCAGACGACATACTACCACCACATAAGTATTGAATAATACCACCATATTGACTTATCACAACCACAGAATTAACACTAATATTACCGCCAGTAACATTATACACAGGAACTCTGTAGATACTATACTCAACATAATCCACAATACCAAGATCAATATACCAATAATACCACATAGAAGGGATAAACAGCACCACACTGTGACCAGACCATATATTACCACTGCATATTTATTGAATAATTCCACCATAATGACCATTATCACAAACCATAGTAGTAACACTAATATTACCGCCAGTAATATTATACACAGGAGCTCTGTAGGTATTGTAAGTGTAAATAGTGCAGGTAAATCCAATGACTACCGGTACCTGTAGAGCATCCAAATTAAGTCATTAATTTTTGCTATGACTTCTACCTCACCCCTCAACCACTTTTTCCCCTATTTTTACAATGCACTGGATAAAGAAAAAATTGCAATAGTGCCGCCCTGGTTCTCTGTACAGTGACAGTATCTCCATTTTATTCCCTCCATGGTAGAAGTATCTATAAAAATAAAATATGTTACAAAGTGATGTCTTTCTTTGTGAACCCTTCACAATAGAGATGTCCTCCACTGAGCCCCATACCATATTAAGTGACGCAGATCTCTGTGTGAGAGTCCATCCACCATCGGCACTTGCCAACTATAATTGTTTGTGGTCTGGTGAGTGCGATTTTTTTTTTTTTTTTGGTGGAGGGGTGTCTGCTTTCTTTTGGGGGTGTATGCTTTCTTTGATGAAGAGTCCAGCTGTATTAACTATTTTAGCTGCTTGGACACTTCATTATGGAACCATAACTAGGGCTTATTTTTGAAGTAGGGCTTATTTTTTGACCATACTCAAAAAAGTCCTCAAAAGCCTATTACAGCTTATTTTCGGGGTTGGTCTTATTTTCGTGGGAAGCAGGGTACAATGTGCTACAAAAAGAAGGCATCTAGGGAAGCAAAACAAATCAATATTCTATGACTTATATAAAAAGAACAACTAGGGCAAAACAAAGGAGTATATCACTCAAATAAGGAAGATAAATACTTTCTTAGTATGTGTCTTTTGTACTTGGCTATCCACACACTGCACCTCAAGACGTTTCTCCTCCAAGTAAGGCTTCTTCAGGAGACCTACGGAGAACAGAAATAGTAGATATCCGTTGAGTGCCGATAGGCTGACAGACTTGGTACTTAATGGACATCTACTACTTCTGTTCTCTATGGCTCTCCTGAAGAAGCTTTACATTGAGGTGAAACGCGTAGAGGGGAGGGCAAAACATGGAGACACACATCGCTGTCTGATTCTGATAGGTCAGCAGTTTATATAGTTTTTGCTATACAGGGAGTTGCCGGAAGGTACTGAATGTACATTTGATTACACATATCCAGCTGAAATAGTTGTTGGTGGCCCTCTACTCTCCGGATCTGATACCACCCTCTGCGACTGCAATTGTCATGCCCCTGACTATTTTGTGTTAAGCCCATACCATTGTCCCCGTGCTGTCCTGCTCCCTCCTCTGGCAGGGATGTCTGTTCTCTCACCTGCCCAGAAGGTGGTGGCTGCCCCCTCCTTGGTCCATGGTGCGGTCTCCCAGAAGCCTGTGTACACCTCACAGGCTTCCTGGTTCTGCCTGAAGGGTGCGTGCTCGGCGACACCCCTTTTCTTAAAGGGCCAGCATATCATGACCCAGACGTGCCTCTCAACTGAGAGGTTGCAGGTATATAAGGCACCTTCCCCTTAAGGAAGGTGCCTGGGCAATGAGTTAGTTACGTTGCTAGTTCTCAGGTCCCTTTGTACTGCTGGTGTCACAGCTTTTGCGGTTTTCTGTGCTGTAGATCAAGCAGTTCTCGATAACACCGTGCACACCACAGATTGACAGCTTTCTGTATACACTGTGCATAGGCAGAAAGGTATGGAGGTTGAATTATTTAAAGCTAATGAATGTGAATGACAATATAGCAGTAGGTTTACTAGTCTTTTAATGATAATTTCCTGCTGATAAAACAGTGTTTTTATCCAAACTATATCAAGCAGCCCAGTAAGTGACACATTGCTGAAATCATGATCTCAGCCCCTACATTATGCTGCTCTCAGATTAGGTGGAAAATACCTAAATGACTTTATGATCTTTAGGCTGCAAGATTATTGACTATGTGCATTACAGCAAAAAGAAGTTGTACAACAGCCCTAAGTTAGTGAAAAATTAGTAGAAGAGGCAGCATTTGAAGAATGAAAGGATAATTATGCTTTTTCTGCCTTTGTAACACCTTTACACCATATTGGCCCTTATGAAGCACTAATGCATTATTAAGATGCGTGGATGATATAAAGGAGTCCTCCGATTCCCCTCTTTAGTCCTCTGATCCCCTCTTTACTCCTACGATTCCTCTCTATAGTCTTCCCATTCCCCTCTTTAGTCCTCCATTTCCTTTCTTTATTCCTCTGATCCCTTCTTTAGTCCTCTGATTCCCTCTCTAGTCCTCTAACCTCTCTTTAGTTCTCCGATTCCCCTCTTTAGGCCTCCGATTCCCCTCTTTAGGCCTCCAATTCCCTTCTTTAGTCCCATGACCCTGTCTTTAGTTCTCTGATTCCACTCTTTAGTTTGCTGATTCCACTCTTTAGTTTGCTGATGCCATTTTTAGTCCTCTGATTCCCCTCTTTAGTCCTCTGATTCCCCTCTTTAGTCCTCCGATTCCTCTCTTTAGTCCTCCAATACCTTTCTTTATTCTTCTGATCCCCTCGTTAGTCCTGTGATGCCCTCTTTAGTCCTCTAACCCCTCTTTAGTCCTCCGATTCCCCTCTTATGTCCTATGACTCTCTCTTTAGTCCTCTGATTCCCCTCTTTAGTTCTCTGATCCCCTCTTTAGTCCTCTGATCCTCCTCTTTAGTCCTCTGATTCCCCTCTTTAGTCCTCCGATTCCCCTCTTTAGTCCTCCGATTCCCCTCTTTAGTCCTCCGATTCCCCTCTTTAATCCTCCGATTCCCCTCTTTAGTCCTCCGATTCCCCTCTTTAGTCCTCTGATTCCCCTCTTTAGTCCTCTGATCCCCTCTTTAGTCCTCTGATCCCCTCTTTAGTCCTCTAACCCCTCTTTAGTAATCCGATTCCCCTCTTTAGTCCTCCGATTCCCCTCTTTAGTCTTCTGAACCCCTCTTTAGTCCTCTGAGCCCCTCTTTAGTCCTCCGATTCCCCTCTTTAGTCCTATAACCCTCTCTTTAGTCCTCCGATTCCCCTCTTTAGTGCTCTGATCCCCTCTTTAGTCCTCTGATTCCCCTCTTTAGTCCTCCGATTCCCCTCTTTAGTCCTCCGATTCCCCTCTTTAGTCGTCTGATCCTCTCTTTAGTCCTCTGATCCTCTCTTTAGTCCTCTGATCCTCCTCTTTAGTCCTCTGATCCTCCTCTTTAGTCCTCTGATCCTCCTCTTTAGTTCTCTGATCCTCCTCTTTAGTCCTCTGATCCTCCTCTTTAGTCCTCCGATTCTCCTCTTTAGTACTCTGATCCCCTCCTTAGTCCTCCGATTCCCCTCTTTAGTCCTCTGAACCCCACTTTAGTCCTCTGATCCTCTCTTGAGTCCTCTGATGATCAGATTCCCATTGTTGCTGTTGTCTGGCCAGGCAGGTGTGTATGGAGTCCTCCGCCGCCCGCACCCATCCTGTGCACCTGTACTAGGAACTGTGGACTCCTCTGATCTGTTATCTGCCTTTCATCTTCATGAATGTGGAGAGCGGAGGTCACATAAAGTCATGAGAAACAAGTGAGAGCTGAAACTACTTATGTCTCTGAGCTGTGTAATCCTTCAACGGCAAGTAGGAAATATCTATTTACGTTAGGACTAAGAAGATAACGAACTATTTATCCTCAGACTATCCTACAGCTTAACGAGCACTTGACTCCATACTGTAGGGTCATGTACCTGACAGAGGTTGGAGAAAACGTCCCTTTTTGTTGCTACAACATTTCATATTTATGTAATCCTTATCCTTTATGTGCAAGAATATAACTACTATAATACTGTTCCTATGTACAAGAATATAACTACTATAATACTGTTCCTATGTACAAGAATATAACTACTATAATACTGCCCCTATGTTCAAGAATATAACTACTATAATACTGCCCCTATGTACAAGAATATAACTACTATAATACTGCCCCTATGTACAAGAGTATAACTACTATAATACTGCCCCCTATGTACAAGAATATAACTGCTATAATACTGCCCCCTATGTACAAGAATATAACTACTATAATACTGCCCCTATGTACAAGTATATAACTACTATAATACTGCCCCTATGTACAAGAATATAACTACTATAATACTGTTCCTATGTACAAGAATATAACTACTATAATACTGCCCCTATGTTCAAGAATATAACTACTATAATACTGCCCCTATGTACAAGAATATAACTACTATAATACTGCCCCTATGTACAAGAGTATAACTACTATAATACTGCCCCCTATGTACAAGAATATAACTGCTATAATACTGCCCCCTATGTACAAGAATATAACTACTATAATACTGCTCCTATGTACAAGAATATAACTACTATAATACTGCCCCTATGTACAAGAGTATAACTACTATAATACTGCCCCTATGTACAAGAATATAACTACTATAATACTGCCCCTATGTACAAGAATATAACTGCTATAATACTGCTCCTATGTACAAGAATATAACTACTATAATACTGCCCCTATGTACAAGAGTATAACTGCTATAATACTGCCCCTATGTACAAGAATATAACTACTATAATACTGCCCCTATGTACAAGAATATAACTACTATAATACTGCCCCTATGTACAAGAATATAACTACTATAATACTGCCCCTATGTACAAGAATATAACTACTATAATACTGCCCCTATGTACAAGAATATAACTACTATAATGCTGCCCCTATGTACAAGAATATAACTGCTATAATACTGCTCCTATGTACAAGAATATAACTACTATAATACTGCCCCTATGTACAAGAGTATAAGTACTATAATACTGTCCCCTATGTACAAGAATATAACTACTATAATACTGCCCCTATGTACAAGAATATAACTACTATAATACTGCCCCTATGTTCAAGAATATAACTACTATAATACTGCCCCTATGTACAAGAATATAACTACTATAATACTGCCCCTATGTACAAGAATATAACTACTATAATACTGCCCCTATGTACAAGAGTATAACTACTATAATACTGCCCCCTATGTACAAGAATATAACTGCTATAATACTGCCCCCTATGTACAAGAATATAACTACTATAATACTGCTCCTATGTACAAGAATATAACTACTATAATACTGCCCCTATGTACAAGAGTATAACTACTATAATACTGCCCACTATGTACAAGAATATAACTGCTATAATACTGCCCCCTATGTACAAGAATATAACTACTATAATACTGCTCCTATGTACAAGAATATAACTACTATAATACTGCCCCTATGTACAAGAGTATAACTACTATAATACTGCCCCTTATGTACAAGAATATAACTGCTATAATACTGCCCCCTATGTACAAGAATATAACTACTATAATACTGCACCTATGTACAAGAATATAACTACTATAATACTGCCCCTATGTACAAGAATATAACTACTATAATACTGCCCCTATGTACAAGAATATAACTACTATAATACTGCCCCTATGTACAAGAATATAACTACTGTAATACTGCCTCTATATACAATAATATAACTACTATAATACTGCACCTATGTACAAGAATATAACTACTATAATACTGCCCCCTATGTACAAGAATATAACTACTATAATACTGCCCCTATGTACAAGAATATAACTACTATAATACTGCCCCTATGTACAAGAATATAACTACTATAATACTGCCTCTATGTACAAGAATATAACTACTATAATACTGCACCTATGTACAAGAATATAACTACTATAATACTGCCCCTATGTACAAGAATATAACTACTATAATACTGCCCCCTATGTACAAGAATATAACTGCTATAATACTGCCCCCTATGTACAAGAATATAACTACTATAATACTACTCCTATGTACAAGAATATAACTACTATAATACTGCCCACTATGTACAAGAATATAACTACTATAATACTGCTCCAATGTACAAGAATATAACTACTATAATACTGCCCCTATGTGCAAGAATATAACTACTATAATACTGCCCCTATGTACAAGAATATAACTAATATAATACTGCCCCTATGTACAAGAATATAACTACTATAATACTGTTCCTATGTACAAGAATATAACTACTATAATACTGCCCCTATGTTCAAGAATATAACTACTATAATACTGCCCCTATGTACAAGAATATAACTGCTATAATACTGCCCCTATGTACAAGAATATAACTGCTATAATACTGCCCCTATGTACAAGAATATAACTACTATAATACTGCCCCTATGTACAAGAATATAACTACTATAATACTGCCCCTATGTACAAGAATATAACTACTATAATACTGCCCCTATGTACAAGAATATAACTACTATAATACTGCCCCTATGTACAAGAATATAACTACTATAATACTGCCCCTATGTACAAGAATATAACTACTATAATACTGCCCCTATGTACAAGAATATAACTGCTATAATACTGCCCCTATGTACAAGAATATAACTACTATAATACTGCCCCTATGTACAAGAATATAACTGCTATAATACTGCCCCTATGTACAAGAATATAACTACTATAATACTGCCCCTATGTACAAGAATATAACTACTATAATACTGCCCCTATGTACAAGAATATAACTGCTATAATACTGCCCCTATGTACAAGAATATAACTAATATAATACTGCCCCTATGTACAAGAATATAACTGCTATAATACTGCCCCCTATGTACAAGAATATAACTACTATAATACTGCTCCTATGTACAAGAATATAACTACTATAATACTGCCCCTATGTACAAGAATATATCTACTATAATACTGCCCCTATGTACAAGAATATAACTACTATAATACTGTCCCAATGTACAAGAATATAACTACTATAATACTGTTCCTATGTACAAGAATATAACTACTATAATACTGCCCCTATGTTCAAGAATATAACTACTATAATACTGCCCCTATGTACAAGAATATAACTGCTATAATACTGCCCCTATGTACAAGAATATAACTACTATAATACTGCCCCCTATGTACAAGAATATAACTACTATAATACTGCTCCTATGTACAAGAATATAACTACTATAATACTGCCACTATGTACAAGAATATAACTACTATAATACTGCCCCTATGTACAAGAATATAACTACTATAATACTGCCCCCTATGTACAAGAATATAACTACTATAATACTGCCCCCTATGTACAAGAATATAACTACTATAATACTGCCCCCTATGTACAAGAATATAACTACTATAATACTGCCCCTATGTACAAGAATATAACTACTATAATATTGCCCCTATGTACAAGAATATAACTACTATAATACTGCCCCCTATGTACAAGAATATAACTACTATAATACTGCTCCTATGTACAAGAATATAACTACTATAATACTGCCCCTATGTACAAGAATATAACTACTATAATACTGCCCCTCTGTACAAGAATATAACTACTATAATACTGCCCCCTATGTACAAGAATATAACTACTATAATACTGCCCCTATGTACAAGAATATAACTACTATAATACTGCCCCTCTGTACAAGAATATAACTACTATAATACTGCCCCCTATGTACAAGAATATAACTGCTATAATACATTCCATCCATGAGTTATAAAGGTATTGGTAACTGGAGCTGTAGATTTCTTTGTATTGTGTAGTGCAGGTCACATTCTGCTTCTTCCTGTCCTGTAGATGGCCGCCTCTTCTATCTTTATATGGATCCCTGTAGTCTGCGATCTCGATGTCTCTTTGCATAAGAGCAGGAAATGCAGCATTGCGGTAGATACGGATCTCCTCTGCGATGTAATGAACTATATCCGACAGAATAATCGCTTGTAGGAATCGAGATAATTGTTCCCCTCTGTCCAGCACTTGTTATAAATGGTTGCTCAAATCTGGCAATGGGACCCGTCGTACTCTACATACGGCCACTGCTTCAGCCCAGACCATATGGTGCAGACTGAAGGAAACAGGGAGCTGTGGGTAGAGACAAAAGAGGCCCCCAATGATTAGGGAAAGGCATCAAAATGAGGAAACGTTACATAGACAACAAGATCTGGGAACATGTTCTATGGAGCGATGAAACAAACCAGAGCTCCTTGGTAATGTGTGGCACCCCTGAGGCTTTAGTCGCCACAGAGGTACTGCATGTCAGTCAGAGGTGTGGTGCCCCATCCTTGGGTAAGGAGGAGGTCATCCACTGGTAAACACACAAACACACAACACCCTCAATTAGCAGCTCCCCACCAGGTCAGGGTTAGGGCTTTGTGGCACTAAGCTATGTCTAGCTAACCACTGGTGATGGTACTTACCTCCCCCTAATCCGACCTGACCTGGGGTTGGAGTCTAGTTGGTGGGAGCAGCCTGTAGAAAGTCAGACAGTTGGAAGGAGCAGTGAAGGAGTGATGACCTGTGGTCTGGAGCTGGTGCAGTCGGCCCAGGCACAAGAGAGAAGGGGTCCTAGAGCCCACGGGAAGTGCGCCATACACCCGTGGTCTCATTCCACATATGACGTGCTCATCTAGTAACACCAGAGGCTAAGAATACAGCTAGTACCGAAGCAAACTCTGCACACAAATCCGCTAGAAGGTGGCCACATAGGGCCAAGGGACAGAGCTTCAAGCCACCCTGTAGGGTCCACGGACACCGGCTCGGAGCACTGGGCGCAGGACAGGATGGCAAGGAGTCGGCGCTGGAAGACGACTAGGCAAGGAATATAAGAAGAGTGTATCGGTCTTGACCTCCGAACTCCCCGGGATCGACTGGAGCCCATCACAGTGGAACTCAGCACTCCAAAGGTGGTCACTGACTAGTCGTGTTACCTTGGAACCTGCTGCAGTGAGTAAAAACTTTGAGATTGCGTCCCTGTGTCGCTCCGTTATTCGCCTGCACCTCCGCCATCACCGACTACTACCCCCATCGGCGCTGGGACCCAGCTCTACCTGTGGAGAGCTATACCAACTCTGCTGCGTCACCATCTGCCCAAGAGGTCCCATCCCGCAGCGTTGACTATCTCTGGCCAAGTACCACAGGTGGTGTCACGAATAACTATCATCATCCCTTGTAAATAATCCCCTTTTTATAACAACACCGCCGGGGTCACGGATCCGGGCCTGGCCACTGCGGCATCCACATGACCAGAACCGCAGCCCGGTAACGAGTAACCCCCAGACCCCGGTGCGGACGTGTCAAATGCCACATTATGTTTATAGACAATGAAATCATGTGCACCCTTCCTACAGTGAAACATGGTGGAGGATCCATAATTTTGAGGGGCTGTTTTGGAGAGTCTGGGACTGTAAATAATTAATGTATTACAGAAGCAATGAGCATTTTAAAGGTTAAATGTGCTCTGAAGTGTAAAAAACTGCAAAATGAGTCCTACAACAGGATAATGACCCAAAGCACAAGGAGAAAACTGAATTTTGGCCACCGTATTCCATTTTCCTCCTGTGCAGCTCTCAATTAGGCTGATCTGCTCCTGACTGGTAATTACTGAGCTGCTGAGTGATGCGATTGTTTATAAACACAGTCGTTAATTATAGCAACAAGTTCTAACGCTCCACATAGGTCCTAATGAAAGAGGCTCCCATTGATGAGTGCATCACCGCCGCGGCGTCAGTGCGCTGAACGGTGACTGAGCAGCATATTAAAACTAATTGCCTTCGCATTGTCTCCACGTGCGCCGATACTTATTGCACTGGTGGGGTGTGTTACTGTAACACCCTAATTTATGTGGCAGTAATTGCCAGTAAAACGGGCGACATTGCCTCTGTTTATGACACAATTAGGAAACGAAAGTGGGAATATCCACACACTCACTTGTAGAAAGAAGGAAAAGAGTGGTGGACGGTGTCTGCCGCTGAAAACACCAATGTAGTGTAATGTGAATAATGTTGTGCGGCTTTTGTAAATATTGTGCCATGTGGATTGTAATGTATTGCAATGTGTTCTTATGTAATATAACCCGTGATATGTAGTGTATAATGTGATTCATATGGTACAAGCGAGGTGACCGAGGCAATCTGGACAGACAGGTGCGGACAGGAGTGGTGGCCGGACAGGGGAAGACAGGTATGGGAAGGCAGGTAAAGGAGACGGACACAGAGGTAACAGGACCTGAGAACTAGCTAGCAGACTGATATACTAACTAACTAAATGCATTGCGCAGGCACCTCCCCTAATGGGAGGGTGCCTTAAATACATAGTGTCTCGCAGCCACAGGCTGAGAGGCATTTCCTGGAAATAGTTCGCCGGTCCTTTAAGAGGAGAGCCGGTGCATATGCACGAGCCTCTTAGGTGCACGTCCAAGAACTCTGTGCGGCATATACAAGGCATGCGAGGGGAAGGAGGCAACAGAACATATGAATGGCCGGGGGAGTGTGGGGGAGGACGTGGCCAGCCGGCGCCACAGTTGCGAGAGGTGTGCCGCCCCCATGTCAGCAGCCGGGCTGCTCGGATCCGGATCCGCGGCGGCTCGAGGGGCGTCCGGACCCGGGGGTCATGCGACCACTCAAATAAAGGGGATATTTACAGGGGATTTGTATATTTAAAGTTCGTGACGCCACCCGTGGTGTGTGGTAAGGTGGAGTACCACCGCTGCCGTTGGGTAGAACCTGGGGTGATGACGGGGGCAGCCAGGTGTTGCGACCCTCCACGGGTAGGGGGGAATGCCCCGGGACTCGGTGATGGAGTTGGGAAGTGCCGTCGGGAGTGAAAGGGACAATTGTGTACTCACTCAGTCCATAAAGCTGACACCGACAACTTGGTAAACAAACGTTCTGGACACCGCTGCCGCTGAGGGGGAGCTAGTTTGGGTCCCGTCCCCGATGGTGTTACCTGATGATCTGTGACCTTCTCCCTGGCACTTTGTTTACTTCTTAGTTGGCCCCAGTAGCTTAAAACTAGTCGGGTCCCGCTCCCCAGTGTGGCTAACTGAGGGAGCTTGCTCTCAGGGTTCACGCTTGGGATTTTCTGGACCGTTTTTGTGGAAAGTCGTATCCCCCTCGTTGCGCTAGTACCCCGATTTTGGAGCGGGTGGGGAGCGGATCTTGAAGGCTCCGTTCTCGTCGGGTGAATTGTCAGGGTGCCTGAAGCTAATCCCTGACCTAGGTTCCACGTACCCCGTCATGCCCTGGTCCCAGCCCGGTGATGGTATAAGGCCGCCGGCTGTCCTCCTCGAGAATTCCGTGCCCCTTGTCACGATCCCCTGCGACCGGGGGTCTAGCTCCTCTAGGCCCAGACCATCGTCTTCCACCTAGTTACTTCCAAGGAACCCGGCTCCTGACCTCCTCTCTCCTTCACCTCCAACACTACACTGGCCTACTCCTGACCTCCCCTTACAAACCACCCAAGTGCGCGAGCCTATTCCACTTAGGCCGTCCACTGGTGTGTCTGGTGGGTGTGGTGCAGAGTGTACCTAGGATTTTGATTAGCTGGTTTTGGCAACACCATAAGTTGGGGACCCGTAACCAAGGAGGAGGTGGATATTGCACAGAAGGGCAGATTGCACAATACCCTGTGACAACCTGATAGGCAAAGAGATGGTTACTTCTAGACAGTTAATAAAGACCTAGTGTGTGATAGATACGGATGAATAGTCTGTAGGTCATGAAGGTTGCATACAGAGGGTGACTTGTGGAAGAGAAAAGGAGACCAGAGTCGAGATGGCGTGATCCTTAATGGCTGAGATACGGAATGCTAGAGAACACTGAGGTTGGAGTGGCCCCAATTAGAAGGGTCTGGAGAATAGGACTTTAGCGACTAGGCCCCAAACCTAATAGGTAACTGGTCGGAATTTAACGAGATACAAGTAGAGTTGATTTTTTAGGGCAGAGTTTTCCCAAGCGTCCGAGAGTGAAGGGCTCTACTCTGGAACTACTGGCTACCCTCTCCTGGAGAAGAATGTAGATATGGAAGTGTCTAGGAGCACAAGACTCTACTCAGGCTATAATGACAGAACCCCTGACACTCTCCTCTACAAGACCACCAGCTGTGGAGCCACTGGAAAGGAAGGTTACTGTAATAAATTGAACTATAGCCTTAGGCTGGCTTGTGCTGGGACTTTCCTTGGAATTTACTTGAGAAGGGTTGAAGAGACTCATCAGTTTAGTACAGGACCCCTCATTGGTAATATTCTTCAAGGGGTACAACCTGGTGGCTTGTTGTAGAGGGTCACTCTGTCCCCGGAGCCAGAATAGGCGACCTATATGCCTATCTGGTCCCTAGCCTGCAGACTGGCTGAGGGACTGAAGGCCATATGAGCCCAGATGCTAGTGGATCTCCCGCCAACCCTGTCAGTAGCCCCAACCCCTGAAGGAGAGTCGGAGACAAGGTGTGAAGTGTGGGACATCAAAGATGGCAATACTCAAATGGCCAATTGGATGGAGGTGCAGCTGATGTGCAGGAGGTGCTTCTTGTTGCTTGGGGACCTGCTGTGGCCCAGGTGGCACCGGAGCCTGTGGCCTTTGTCTGTGGTTCGGGTATATCGTTGACACCAGAGTCTGGACAATCCGTAAACCCACATAAGAGAAGAATGTAGTTGGATGCCTGTGACCGTTGCACTCCCAGACCAGGATGGTTCCTGCGTTTCTGAATGGCTTAGGACCCAGGCAGATTTCTTGTTGTTCGCCGTGGATGGCCAAAATTATTGTGTTGCCCCTTCTCAGTTTTTTGCGCACCTTGTGCATTTCTCTGCTGGATTGAGGGACCTTGAGCCGCAACAGGGTGAATGTCAGCATATACACCAAGAAGGAATCATAGAACATCAGGGAGCAGATTGCAGAGGCAAATGCTGTGACCTTCTAAAGCCGGACACCACAGGACTGTGACTGTGACAGTGGGGGGCAGCAAGGGGGTGCTGTTATGATTCAGTCACCGAGGAGTATCAAAAAAAGGACAAAAACTCAGAAACCCAAAAAATAACCAGAGTGGCTGGAACCTTAACGGACTGCAGACCTAATACCGACACACAGCTAGAAGTAGCAGTGGGACGAGCCTACGATGACCTGGTCACCTCGACACAGCCGTAGAACTAAATATTCTTACAGAGAGAGATATTAGAAAAACTAATCTGCTTTGTAGTAGTTCCCAAAGATATAGATAGCCCCCCACATGTAAAGATTACGGTGATATAGGAAAACACAATACGTAGCCAGAGCATATATTCAGCAAAGATAAAGCCCAAACTATCTGCATAGGAAAGGATAGGAAAGAGCACTGACTGCAGCTGTAAAAACCCTAGTAAATACCAGCACGCCTGATATGGAAAAATATTGAGCCTACACAGGCTCTCCCCCACTGTATCAGTACTCTGGTGTTACCGGGATCCAAGAAAAACACTGATATAGAGGAGGGACTGACTTTAGTACCATGCATGACAAACACAATACATAGCAGAACATGGAGCAAGATAGACAGATACTCCCAGCAGGGAATAATCCAATTCCACCAAGAACTCCACACAGGCAAAATAACAAGAAAGTGGAAACCATAAGCAAAGGTACAAGACCAACTCATCTGAGAGGAGTTCTGGTAGACACAGAGAAAAGGGCTGGTTTCAGAATGTCCTTAGCACACAGGAGATACATTGAACACCGGCAAGGAACAAGAAAACACTACTCAGTTGTATAGACCCAGTCAGAACACCCTGATTGACAATCCTCCCCAGCTGTATGGTTTCTATTGTGCAAGCCAACTTCACTGACCACAAGAGGGAGCCCCAAACTGGAACCTAGTCCAAATATATTCACAACAGGGTGCATACTATGTGGAAGCACTGATAAGCCATCATACTCGGACAGTATCAAATGATAGGTTGGCTTAGATCACAGTATCACACGTGATTGACTTAGATACCGGATCACAGCAGACAGTATCACACATGGTAGGATTAGATACAGCAGCTTAGTAGTACACGGTCTCTATAAATGACATTGAACATTTGACTCGGGATGGCAGTGGTGACTTCCCATTGGAACCAGTCACCAGAGAAAACTGAGCTGTGGTGTCACTATATGGGTCCGGGCATAGTGCTGACACCTCACCCCGATACCTCGCCCCGAAACCTCGCCCTGCTATACCACAAAGAAATAGCCCAGCGTTATTAATGGTCAGTGATGGCCCGAGACACATTTTGCAGTGCAGCCCCGCAGTTTCCATTCTTGCCTTTGGCTGCAGTAGCTATTCCCATCCTAGGATCAGTCATCAGCAGGAAAGTCCCTTCTTTACAGCTGTCGGATTATGGTAATGAGATTCCGGAGCTCAGACAGAAGAGGTTTTTCAAGAATAACGAGTCATAAAACACAATTAGAAGGAAATTATTTTTATGTGAAGCGCCCTTAATACTAAAATTGTTAAGCCCCATGTACACAGGAGACCATAAATGATAGTCAGCCTTTAATAAAATCTACACCAATCAGGAATTTCCACAAAACACTGCAGGTGTAATACTAATCATGACCACCAGAGGTCACACTTTCCATTCAAACCATAGACATATTTACAATACAAAGATATAAAGTAACAAAAAAGAGCAGGTGTAATACTAATCATAACCACCAGAGGTCACACTTTCCATTCAACCTATAGACATATTTACAATACAAAGATATAAAGTAACAAAAAAGAGCAGGTGTAATACTACTCATAACCACCAGAGGTCACACTTTCCATTCAAACTATAGACATATTTACAATACAAAGACACAAAGTAAGGGTATATGCGCACGCTGCATTCTTGATTTGCCAAAAAAATGCCCCCTCTTCCAGAGTTTGACAACTGTAAACACTGCATTTGACAAAAAAATGCATCCAAAACGCGTGCGATTCAGCTCCGCTACATCCCTGTCCTCATGACTGTCCGCTGACAGCAGACAAAGACAGAGCAGCACGATGAGAATGAACGCGGATGAACCTCTGAGGTCAGTGCCAGGACACAGACAGGGGTCCGCAGCAGTGACGTCAGAGCTTCATCCAAGTTCACTGTCATCGTGCGGCTCTATCTCTGTGTCCCGGCCTGATTTGCGATAACAGGTGAAGGACTCACCTGTGACCGCAAATCACCTGAGTGACTGAAGTGAGCTGCGCGATCAGCGATGCCGTCACTCAGGTTACCTGCGGCCAAAGCTGAAGTCCTCCACCTGAGACCACAAATTACCTGAGTAACGTCCTGCTGATCGTGCGGCTCACTTCAGTCACTCGAGCGACTTGCTGTCACAGGTGGAGGATCCAGCTGTGGCCACGGGTAACCTGAGTGACGTCACTGCTGATAGCGCGATTCACTTCAGTTGCTCCGTGGACCTCACAGGGAATGGTTGTGAACTACGGCCGCTCCTGTCAGCTTCCCAAGTAGCAGAGCTGGAAGCGTCATGGGGCCTCATGTGGACTACGTCGTTTGGGGATTAATAAAGTGGTGAAAGAGGGTGTTTTTTTGCCTTTTATTCCAAATAAAGGATTTTTTGGGTGTGTGTTTATTTACTTTCACTTACAGATTAATATGACGTCTGCCATGATTAACCTAGGACTTAGTGGCAGCTATGGGCTGCCATTAACTCCTTATTACCCCGATTGCCACTGCACCAGGGCATTTCGAGATGAGCCGAGTAAGGTCCCAGGACTGTCACATCTAATGGATGCGGCAATTCTGGGCGGCTGCTGGCTGATATTTTTAGGCTGGGGGCAGCCTAAAAATGATATGCCTCCCCAGTCTGGGAATACCAGCCCCCAGTGTGTGGCTTTATCTTGTCTGGGTATCATTTAGGCAGGGGCACTGCACGCCATTTTTTCTTAAATTATTTATTTATTTTACTGCACGATATATACTTGCCCACCGGCGGCTGTGATTGGTTGCAGTGAGACAGTTATCACTCAGCGTGAGGGCGTGTCTAACGGCAACCAATCATAGGCGCCGGTGGGCGGGGGAAGCAGGGAATATGAGATGGAATAATGAGCATCCGGCATTTTCAGAAGCAGGAGAAGCCGTTGGCGCAGTGTGACATCCGCGTCATGCTGGTGATCGGTGAGTATGAGAGAGGGGGTGAGAGAGAGACCGAAAGACTTGCGTTTTGTTTGTCAAAAAAGCATGCAGAACGCAACAAAAATGCAGTGCAAACGCCCAGCTAAGCATTTTGGTTGCGTTTTGACACACCCCATTCATTTCAATGGGTGGAAAATGCAACCAAAATGCACAAAAGAAGTGACATGCTGCTTTTATTTATGCAACGATTTTCACAAATATTTGACAAACAAAATGCTGCCTAAAAAAAGCAACGTGCGCATGGAATTGTCTGACTTCTCATAGACTTTGCTGGGGAAGCACAACACATGCATTTTGTCATTGACACGGTGCAGTTTTAAACACAACCAAAACGCAGGAAAAAAGCACACGTGTGCATATGGCCAAACAAAAAAACAAACAAAAACAAAACAAAACAGTAGGTGTAATACTAATCATAACCACCAGAGGTCACACTTTCCATTCAAACCATATACATATTTACAATACAAAGATAGAAAGTAACAAAAAACAGCAGGTGTAATACTAATCACAACCACCAGAGGTCACAGTTTTTATTAAAACTATTGATATACAGTATCTACAATATAAAGATACAAAGTAACAGAAAACACTGCAGGTGTAATACTAATCATAACCACCAGAGGTCACACTTTCCATTCAAACTAGATACAAAGTAACAGAAAACACTGCAGGTGTAATACTAATCATAACCACCAGAGGTCACACTTTCCATTCAAACTATAGATATATTTACAATACAAAGATACAAAGTAACAGAAAACACTGCAGGTGTAATACTAATCATACCCACCAGAGGTCACACTTTCCATTCAATCTATACACTGTGTTCCAAATTATTATGCAAAAAGTAGTTTTTCATATTTTCCTAAATTAACTTTATGAATTGCAGTCATTGTTTTCAAGTCAAAACTTAATTCTAGGTGATGTTACATTTGCACATAGGACCCCTTGTTTGAAAGAAGCTTCTGAACTCTCTCGTCCATTGATTTTGTCAGTTTTTGGATGGTTTATGCTTCAATTGTTTTGCATGTGGACAGAATACCCTCCCAGAGCTGTTGCTTAGATGTGAATTGCCTCCCGCCATCATTGACACTCCTTTTGATGATGCTCCAGAGGTTCTCAATGGGGTTGAGGTCAGGGGAAGATGGTGGCCACACCATAAGTTTGTCCTCTTTTATGCCCATAGCAGCCAGAGATGCAGATGTGTTATTTGCAGCATGAGACGGTGCATTATCATGCATGAAAATGATCTTGCTGCGGAATGCACGGTTCTTCCTCCTGAACCATGGCAGGAAGTGCTGTTTTAGAAACTCCACGTAGATTATGGAGTTCATCTTTACCCCTTCAGGGATCCTAAGGGGGCCGACAATCTCTCTCCCCATGATTCCAGCCCAAAACATTACTCCATCTCCTCCTTGTTGGCGCTTTAGCCGTGTTTTCATGGGGTGTCCATCAACCAGCCATCCTCCACTCCATCCATCTGGACCATTGAGCATTGCACGGCACTCATCGGTGAACAAAACAGTTTGGAAGTCAGTCTTCATGTATCGTTTGGCCACTGGAGCCATTTCTGCTTATGTGCAGTGGATAGAGGTGGCGACAGGATGGCTTACGCACAGCTGCAAACCTCTGAAGGACCCTGCATCTTGTTGTTCGGGGGACGTCGGAGGCACCAGAAGCTTCAAAAACGTGTCTGCTGCTGTGACAAGGTATTTTAGCAGCTGCTCTTTTAACCTGACGCAATTGCCTGTTGGAAAGAGTCCTCAATTTCTCCTTATCAGCACGCACACGCGTGTGCTGTAATCAGCTACATACTTCTTGATTGTGCGATGATCATGATGAGGTGTCTTGGCAATGTTGATTGTAGTCATGCCTGGACCTAAATACTCCACAGTTTGTTGCTTCTCAGCAGCCGACACATCCTTTTTCTTTCCCATTTTGGCAAAAAATGTAGCTGCTTAATAATGTGGAACAGCCTTCTTAAGTAGTCTTGCCTTTATTTGGACACATCTGCCAAACTAATGTGCACAGGTATCTGCAATTGCTTTCAGAGATATAAAGAGCCCTGACACCATCACCAGCAATGATATAAAGTGATATCAAGAGCCCGGACACACATCACCAGCAATGATATAAAGTGATATCAAGAGCCCGGACACCATCACCAGCAATGATATAAAGTGATATCAAGAGCCCAGACACACATCACCAGCAATGATATAAAGTGATATCAAGAACCCGGACACCATCACCAGCAATGAGTTTACATGACAAACAAAAAAATTCTAACCTTATCACTCCTAAACTCTTTTTGCATAATAATTTGGAACACAGTGTAGACATATTTACAATACAAAGATAAAAAGTTACAACAAACTGTAGATAGATCACATTTATTGCCAGATCTAATTGCTATTTATTTATTATTTTAAAGCCTGCAGGAAGTGTTAGGTTATGTTCACATGTAGCATTTTTGCAGTTATATCCCCCATAGAAAGCAATGAGAAAATGAAAAAAATGCTACATATAAAAAAATGCAAGAAATAAGTTTTGCTAGGTTTTTTTGGTGAATATTATTAAATGTACTGTAGACAAATCAATCATGTGTTATACACAAAAAAAAGCAGCATTTGTTACTGCCGAGAGAGCAGGTTTTGACTGCAGGAAAAAAGCAGAAAAAACGCTGCATGTGAACTTAGCCTTAAAGGATGATTGATATTTTGTATCACCAGCAGTGCAGCAGTGTGTAATATACACACTGTTAGGATTAGGCTCAGCTGTCAGTCATTACATGACTCAACCTGCATACTTGTGGTCAAGTGCAGACTAGATTCTCATTTGCATTTTTGTTCTACTGAGGAGCACTCACAGCAGCTCACAGAGCAGAATCCTAACAGTGTGTATATTACACACTGTTAGTATTTAGCATACTGCACTGCTTTTTGACCAGTGGTGAAAAACCCCTTTAATAAAAAAAAAATATTGCACTACAGGGAAACCTCAGTAGCTTTGAAGAAACCTTGCTTTATTGTCATGTGCTGCTGCAGAACGTCTTGAAGAGTAAAGCTAGCCATTCATTCTTTGGATAGGACTCCACTATATGTGGAGTTTTATTTGCTCCACTGTCAGGACACAAAGGGCCATGGCTCCTATTCTGGAAAATGAGGTTCCTCTAATACAGGTATAATCTACAAAGTCAATGAGATTCATGGTTTTACACATATTGTAATTCTATAGCGATGTGTAATGTAAGAAGCTGTCTTCAGAAGTGACAGTCATAAAGCGCCCTCTGCTGTTCATTTTGAAAACTGCGTCCTTAAAAATCACTCATGTAGGTTCTGAACACCGGTAGGTCCTCACTGTTCTTTTCCTACACTGCCAATGGCTGAGTTTTGCAAAAAACATAATTGGGATGTAATAGGGGCATGCATGGATATTTTAGGGCAATACATTTTGAGGGTTTTACACATTACAAATTGCTAAGAGTTCTCAATCAGTCCATATATACTATATATGTTTATGATTAAGAGTTGAGATGGGCTCGATAACATATAATAATAATGGTCCTTCCCAGCCTAAAAATAGCAGCCCGCATCCACCAAGAAGTGCATCACATTAGTCAGTATCCCCATGCATGAGAAATTGGTGACCTCTGGAGTCACTCCTGGTCAGGGTCAGACCCAAATTTCTCACGTATGTTGACTTCACCGAGCATGAGGAACTCTGGGTCTGGTGTTGACCTGGAGTGACCTATGAATGAGGTTCCATAGATGGGAGTACAGATTTGGGGGTATTCTGGGACCACCATACAATGGATTTTGTCATCTTCATGGTTTTTTTTTTGTTTTATTTTAGAAAAATGGTGAAAGTGGGATTGTGTGGGGGAGTCGTAATTCAAATAAACAATCATTTCTCTGTGTGTGTTTAATTTTACACTTACTGGGTTAATATTGGGGTTGTCTGAAAGACGCCTCTCCATTACTCACCCCTGGGCTTGATGCCAGCTGTCAATTCACAGCTGATATCAACCCCAAAAAATATTACCCCGATTGCCAATGGACCAGGGTAAATCGGGAAGAGCAGGGGAAAAGTGCCAGAATTGGCACATCTAATGTATGCACCACTTCTGGGGTGACTGCAGACTGCTATTTTTAGGCTGAGAAGGGCCAAACATTCATCACTTACTACATGGCTTAGATCAGTGATGGTGAACCTTTCAGAGACCGAGTGCCCAAACTGCAACCCAAAACCCAATTATTTATCGCAAAGTGCCAACAGGGCAATTTAATCTGTATAACATGTCCCCATCACAGCCCCATCCTGGTATAGATGAACCCATCATGGCCCCATCCTAGTATATATGTCCCCATTATTGCCCCATCCTGTTATAAATGTTCCCATCATAGCCCCATCCTGGTATAGCTGCCCCCATCATAGCCCCATCCTAGTACAGATGGCCCCGTCATGGCCCCATCCTGGTATATGTAGTCCCATCATAACCCCATGCTGGTTTAGAGGTCCCCATCATAGCCCCATCCTGGTATATGTCTCCATCCTGGTATAGCTGGCCCCATCTTGGTATATACAGTATGTCCCCATTATTGCCCCATCCTGTTATAAATGTCCCCATCATATCCCCATTCTGGTATAGATGTCCCCATCATAACCCCATCCTAGTATAGATGTCCCCATCATAGCCCCAGCCTAGTATAGATGGCCCCATCATGGCCACATCCTGGTATATATATCCCCCTTATTGCCCCATGCTGTTATATCTGTTCCCATCATAGCCCAATGCTGGTATAGATGTCCCCATCATAGCCCCATCCTGGTATATGTCCCCCATCCTGGTATAGATGTCCCCATCATGGCCCCATCCTAGTATAGATGGCCCCTGGCCCCATCATAGCCCCATCCTGGTATATACAGTATGTCCCCATTATTGCCCCATCCTGTTAGATATGTTCCCATTATAGCCCCATTCTGGTATAGATGCCCCATCATAGCCCCATCCTAGTATAGATGGTCCTGTCATGACCCCATCCTGGTATATATGTCTCCATTATGACCCCATCCTGGTATAGGTGTCCCCATCATGGCTCCATCCTGGTATATATGTCCCCCTTATTGCCCCATTCTGTTATATGTGTCCCCATCATAGCCCCATTCTAGTGTAGATGCCACGTCATGACCCCATCCTGGTATATATGTCTCCATTATGACTCCATCCTGGTATAGGTGTCCCCATCATGGCCCCATCCTGCTATATATGTCCCCCTTATTGCCCCATTCTGTTATATGTGTCCCCATCATAGCCCCATTCTAGTGTAGATGCCACGTCATGACCACATCCTGGTATATATGTCCCCATTATGGCGCCAGCAGTACAAAGTGGCAGTACAAGCCTTGCAGAGACAGCATGCGTGCCAACACAGAGGGTTCTGTGTGTCTTCTCTGGCACACATGCCACAGGTTTGCAATCACTGTGGGTTTCAACAGATGGCATCTGGAGGCCTTAACCTTCAGGCCACAGCTGATGACAGTCTTGAAGACGTCCGACAGGTGCTCAAGATGTTCTTCATAGGTTCTGGAGAAAACGATCACATCATACAGATAAATCAGGACTATCTCGAAGTTCTTTATACAAAAAAGGGTCTGGCTCAACAGAATATAAATAGGTGCTTTAAAGAAAAAAGTGTCAGTAATCATAAAGGGTAACTCCAGCACGTAAGAGATCACAAAGGGTCAAATAGAGTGCCTGTGTGGTGACCTGGTAGTCTCTTTTCCCGGCACCTCTCACTTGTGGTTGAGAGCATTTTCGGGTCCCTTACAGTCTTTTGGCAGTCTCTCGTCCGGACGGCGGGCAGTGCGAACCCTTTAGGGTCGGTGTTCTGTTCCGGTCCGTGGTTCAATCTTTACTGCTGGTGCTCCCGGATTCTTGGCTCAGTGAGGTCCGTGAAGGTCCCCTCACTGTGCAGGTATTTGTCAGGTTGCCTGAAGCTGTTGCCTGACGTAGGGCCCTGTGCCCCGTCGGTGCTCTGGTTCCAGGGGTACCTAGCTGTACCGTTCCTGGCAACCACTATCCTTGCCACCTGGGTAACCGTTAAACGACCCCGTCTGGAGACATGTCCGTCCCCTTCAACTGTCACTACTCGACTCTTTTGTCTGGGTGTCTGTCTGTGTCTGTTTATCGCCTCCCACCGGGCTGCCTTCTAGTGGACTGGACTGACTCCGCCTCTGGGTGGCCATCCATTAGGTCCCGAACTAGTCAGTCATACCTAATGGGGAGTGGGAAACTGGAGATGTTATGTGTGTTGTTGGTTTTGGCATTGGGCTTCCAGGTCCCTGGGGGTAGGCCCTGCATCTATGTCAGGACTCAGGACGCAGTACCTAGTAGTGCCCTGAGGGGTTCAGGGGCGCTACAGTTGCACAGCCCAAATGTCATAAAGTTAAGTCCAGGCCTATTGGTCTTGTGAAGGCTGTTTTCTCTTTGTCTGCTGGGGCTACAGGCACTTTGCCAATACCCACTGGTCAAGTCCAGTGTTGAGAAGAATGCAGCTGACTCTAAAGGCTGCTTTACACGCTACAATATCACTAGCGTTCGCACCCGCCCCCGTCATTTGTGCGTCACGGGCAAATCGCTGCCCGTGGCGCACAATATCGCTAATACCCGCCACACGGACTTACCTACCAAGCGTCGTCGCTGTGGCCGGCAAACAGCCTCTTTTCTAAGGGGGCGGTTTGTGCGTCGTCACAGCGTCGTCACACGGCAAGCGTCCAATTGAAGCGGAGGGGCGGAGACCAGCCGCAGGAAAGTTACGCCCACCTCGTTGCTGGAGGATGAAGGTAAGCTGTTGTTCGTCGTTCCCGGGGAGTAGCGATGTGTGCTGCCTCAGGAACGACGAACAACCTACGTCCACAACGACCAACGAGATTTTGAAAATGAACGACGTATCAACGATTAGGTGAGTATTTTTGATCGTTAACACTTGCTCCTAGCTGTTACACGCAACGACGTCGCTAACGATGCCGGATGTGCGTCACGAATTCCGTGACCCCGACGACATATCGTTAGCGATATCGTTGTGTGTAAATGGGCCTTTAGGCTGTGATGGATTCTTCAATACGTGGCATGGGGTAGTCATCTTTGTGTGTGACACTATTCAGCTTTCTGTAGTCCACACATAAGGGGATGTTCCCATCTTTCATCCTCACGAGGACAAGTGATGCTGGCAAGGACTGGGACTGTCTCTGATGATGGCTGGGCTCTTCATGCCCTGGATTACCTTCTTCACCGGTTGATACATGGATGGAGGGATGGGCCAGTGTCTTTGCCGGATAGGTGGATATGAACCAGTAGGATGTTGTACTGGTTGATCTTCACTATCTCAAAGTCCATGAAATTCTCACTGAAGGCCTGATGGTGTTCTTTCACAACCCTCAGAACTCCATTACTCCACTCATCTGATCTTCCACCTGAATCTCTTCCCACCATGGGTTCTCGGGAGTTTTCTTAGCATGATCCTCTCCCTAGGCACCTAGTTGACAGCTCAACACCTCTTGACTCAGGATATCCTGGTCTGGAAGGACACTCTGGACTGCTTGGCAAAAATGCTGCACTTTTCCAGCTCTTCCTTGATTTACCGCAGCCGCCAGGACAGATACTTTAGCATTCACTAGGACAGGTTCCTCCAAGACATCATAATCTTGACCTTAGAGAAGAGAAGGAAAATGATCTATAAGGCCATTTTCTGCAATTAAATTTGATTTAACATTACAAAATATTAAATATATAACAAGAATCAAGTGGAGGTGCAGAAACAGACAAGAAATTGGTAAAAACAGAATCTGTGCTCAGCTAACCACAATATTATAATAGTAAGCCAATAGACCTGTTACAATACATAGTTGAACGACAAGAGGTCACTACATAGCTAAGGTTAGAATGTATACTACATAATAAGGTAAATAAGGGAGCCCAAAGCTGCTCATTCCCCATTATATCAATAGAATGCAGTTCCCAAAATAAACTTACAATAAGGATTAGCAGTTATGACAGCGTGGAAAGCCAGGTCCAGACGCCGTCACTCCGACGTATGTTTCGGTAACTTAATTACCTTTGTTACGCCCCCTGACAGAGACATGTGGTAGAACCAGGTGACCTGTATGGCATATATGGAAAGCAGGCTTGCCTCATTAACCCTTAACAACCTCCTAATAGTAGGACATAAACAGGTACATCACTTTGTGCCTATATAACCCACTTCTATGTGCTGAATATTCATGCACAATACTTGCAAAGGGAGATGTTAATAGAGTGCAAACATAATAAGATAGCTGTCAGCTCTCCTACATCTTAAAGACACATACACCGCAACTTTGGGGTGTTACATTGGTTTGTAGTTTTGCATATTTTCAGCCCCTATGGTGTTTTTGTGCAGTGTGTTTTTGTGCAGTATTGTGCACTGAGTCCAAAATATTGCGTTCTACAGTACAAGTGTAGCACCCTACGGGGCAGATGGTTAACCTATTCATTGCCGGGCCATTGAGGGGTCGGGTCAGGCGATGTCACAGGTGGCCTTGCCCAGTTCCGTTGCCCCAAGGCATACAGTAAATGAAGGAAAAGTTGGGAAAGTTTTTCGTCACGTCACCTGTGGTATGCAGCCAGGGATTAGTCGCCGCTGCAGAATACCTCGCTGGGGCAGGTGTTATGGCAGCCGGGATGGTGTCGCTTCCCACAGGCGGAGCGGGCCCCGGGTGGATGATGGGGGTACTTATGGCCATCGACGAAGCCGGTAAGGACAAGACGACACAGTCTTTGCGGGTTCAAGGTGTCTTTTACTCACAGCTTCAGTTGCCAGCCCAGTAGTATCGGTCACTGCCGTGATGGGCTCCGGTCAGTCCCAAGCAAGTGAGGGGCCACCACCGGTGTTTGAAAAGAGAGAGAGAATGTCCTTTTCCTAGGGTGTCCCCTTTAGCAGTTCGGAACCCGGGCTGAGCTCTAGCTCTAAGCCCCGGACCTAGTGAAGATCCAAGAGTTCCAGAAGTGACTTGTCAGAACTATGGCGCCGACTTACCTGTCTATGTGAGTGTGTTGCGCCTTCCTCTACCCCCAATGGTGCCCGCCCCCTGGCGGTTGCCCTAGCGACTAGAAGATCCCATGACTCTGTATGGTCTGCCCCAAGACAGCTCCCCAGTAGGAAGCACCTGACTGTATGTGAGATGAAATGTGGTGACACCGATGGTTACCCCCCCTTACCTGAGATGGATACCACACCTTAACTGAGTTGCAGTACCATAAGGCGACCAGAGCCTCAGGGGCGCCACACAAGCATAGTGGATGGGAGTTATAGAAATCCCATGCCCACTGTGCTTGTTTTTCCTACAGCAAAAACTGACCTGCGGCACGGCTTCCCAAACGGCAGCATGGCAATTTATGATGTGAAGCCACGGGGAAAAGTGAGAAATTCCACTACTGCCTCAACCCTAATTGTATGCATGGGCCGCTGAGGGTCTCCTGTGGAGAGCACTCACTGCCCCGCAGAAGAGGACATGCTGCATCCAGGATGCAAAATGTCCGAATCGTGGGCACGTACCCTAAAGCAGATCGCTGTCGCACAACCAGTTGACATGCATTGCGATGCAGAGACCTGTCGGGTCCCTGCACTGCGATACACGTTACAAGCCAAACAGAAGATGGCAGCTTTAATCTGCGTCCCCATGACTAAGGCGGCACATGACAATGACATCATCCATTGCCAAACACCAATGAAAGCTGGTGCCACTGCGAGCCAGCTATAGAGGAGGATGCCGTACGGCGTGGGACCTGGGACAGTGGTGAATACAGTATATAACAGGAGGGGTACAGTATATACCAGGAGGGGCCCAGGAGAGGAACATATATAGCAGGATAGGGACAGTATATACCAGGAGTGGGACTTTATATACCAGAAAGAGGACGGGCCCAGGAGAGGAACATATACACCAGAAGGGGGACAGTATATACCAGGAGGGGCACAGGAGAGAAACATATACAAGATAAGGGGAACAGTATATACCAGGAAGGGGACAGTATATACCAGGATGGAGGACATATATATACAAGGATGGGGGACATATTTACTAGGATGGGGGACATATATACCAGGATGGAGGACATATATACCAGGATGGGGGACATATTTACTAGGATGGGGGACATATATACCAGGATTGGGAACATATATACCAGGATGGAGGACATATTTACCAGGATGGGGGACATATATACCAGGATGGGGGACATATTTACCAGGAAGGAGCCCAGGATGGGGTACATTAGAACAGGATGGGGGACATTTCTACATATTGGGGGGAGGGCAACTCGTATGTCTTTATAGGATTTAGATTGCTAAATGTGTACATACATGTACATACATCTGACTATCGTGCGGGATGGGGGGGCAGGTCCAAATTTTGCACTGGGGCCCATCAAACTCTAGTTATGCCACTGAGAGGAGCCAAAAACCAACAGCAACATTTTTTTGTGATACAAATTGTGATAAAGAATGTAAGATATTCCCCACATGAATACAACCCTATGTGCGGAGTCCTGCGTCAGTCTTCAATCTGCCACAGAGATACTGACCTTTGTTGGAAAAGGAAACTCAAAACCTTCCCTGTACCTGAGCACATGGTGGAAAGCAGAAGCGCTGACCAAAAACTTTCTGTTCCTTATTACACATATAGGAATTTATAAAAACTTGTTATTTACATGTATAAAACTATTGGAGATGCTGCAGAGCGATCTCTCAGCTCCCCGCACAACATCCATGTGATGTGTATATCAACGTCTTACTGTATGTGTGCACAAAGCAAGATCCATGCGGACGTGGTTGGGGGAGTTTGGTGTGAAAAATATGATTAGCTCTGACCTCAGCCCCATCCAACACCTATACTGGAGACTGTGACCCTGGCCTCCCCCAACACATATACCGGAGACTGTGACCCTGACCTCCCCCAACACATATACCGGAGACTGTGACCCTGACCTCCCCCAACACATATACCGGAGACTGTGACCCTGACCTCCCCCAACACATATACCGGAGACTGTGACCCTGACCTCCACCAACACATATACCGGAGACTGTGACCCTGACCTCCCCTAACACATATACCAGATACTGTGACCCAGGCCTCCCCCAACACATATACTGGAGACTGTGACACCGGCCGCCCCCAACACGTGTACCGGAGACTGTGACACCGGCCTCCCCCAACACATATACCGGAGACTGTGACACCAGCCTCCCCCAACATATATACAGGAGACTGTGACCCTGACCTCCTCCAACACATATACCGGACACTGTGACCCTGGCCTCCCCTAACACATATACCAGATACTGTGACCCAGGCCTCCCCCAACACATATACTGGAGACTGTGACACCGGCCGCCCCCAACACGTGTACCGGAGACTGTGACACCGGCCTCCCCCAACACATATACCGGAGACTGTGACACCAGCCTCACCCAACATATATACAGGAGACTGTGACCCTGACCTCCTCCAACACATATACCGGACACTGTGACCCTGGCCTCCCCCAACACATATACCGGAGACTGTGACCCTGACCTCCTCCAACACATATACCGGAGACTGTGACCCTGACCTCCTCCAACACATATACCAGAGACTGTGACCCTGACCTCCCCCAACACATATACCGGAGACTGTGACCCTGACCTCCACCAACACATATACCGGAGACTGTGACCCTGACCTCCACCAACACATATACCGGAGACTGTGACCCCGGCCTCCCCTAACACATATACCGGATACTGTGACCCTGGCCTCCCCCAACACATATACTGGAGACTGTGACACCTTCCGCCCCCAACACGTATACCGGAGACTGTGACACCGGCCTCCCCCAACACATATACCGGAGACTGTGACACCAGCCTCCCCCAACATATATACAGGAGACTGTGACATCAGCCTCCCCCAACACATATACCGGACACTGTGACCCTGGCCTCCCCCAACTCATATACCGGAGACACTGACCCTGGCCTCTCCCAACACATATACCAAAGACTGTGACACCGGCCTCCCCCAACTCATATACCGGAGACTGTGACACCGGCCTTCCCCAATACATATACCAGAGACTGTGACCCTGGCCTCTCCCAACACATATACTGGAGACTGTGACAACGGCCTCCCTCAACACCTATACCGAAGACTGTGACCCCGGCCTCTCCCAACACATATACCAGAGACTGTGACCCCGGCCTCCCCCAACACATATACCAGAGACTGTGACTCCGGCCTCCCCCAACACATATACCGGAGACTGTGACCCTGGCCTCTCCCAACACATATACCAGAGACTGTGACCCCGGCCTCTCCAAACACATATACCGGAGACTGTGACCCCAGCCTTCCCCAACACATGTACCGGAGACTGTGATCCTGACCTCCCCCAACACATATACCGGAGACTGTGACTAGGGCCTCTCGAAACACATATACCGGAGACTGTGACCCCGGCCTCTGCCAACACATATACTGGAGACTGTGACCCCAGCCTTTCCCAACACATATACCGGAAACTGTGACCCCGGCCTCCTCCAACACATGTACCGGAGACTGTGACCCCGGCCTCTCCCAACACATATAACGAAGACTGTAACCCCGGCCCCCCCCAACACATATACCGGAGACTGTGACCCTGACCTCCCCCAACACATATACCGGAGACTGTGACCCTGCCCCTTCCAACACATATACGAAAACTGTGACCCCGGCCTCTCCCAACACATATACCGGAGACTGTGACCATGGCCTCTCCCAACACATATACCGGAGACTGTGACCCCGGCCTCTCCCAACACATATACCGGAGACTGTGACCTCGGCCTCTCCAAACACATATACCGGAGACTGTGTCCCTGACCTCCCCCGACACATATACCGGAGACTGTGACCCTGCCTCTTCCAACACATATACGAAAACTGTGACCCCGGCCTCTCCCAACACATATACCGGAGACTGTGACCATGGCCTCTCCCAACACATATACCGGAGACTGTGACCCCGGCCTCTCCCAACACATATACCGGAGACTGTGACCTCGGCCTCTCCCAACACATATACCGGAGACTGTGACCCTGGCCTCCCCCAACACATATACCGGAGACTGTGACCCCGGCCTCCCCCAACACATATACCGGAGACTGTGACCCTGGCCTCCCCCAACACATATACCGGAGACTGTGACCCTGGCCTCTCCCAACACATATACCGGAGACTGTGACCCCGGCCTCTCCCACCACATATACCAGAAGCTGTGACCCTGGCCTCTCCCAACACATATACCGAAGACTGTGACCCTGGCCTCTCCCAACACATATACCGGAGACTGTGACACCGACCTCTCCTAACACATATACCGGAGACTGTGACCCCGGCCTCTCCCAACACATATAACGGAAACTGTGACACCGGCCTCCCCCAACACATATACCGGAGACTGTGACCCCAGCCTTCCCCAACACATATACCAGAGACTGTGACCCCGGCCTCTCCCAACACATATACCGGAGACTGTGACCCCAGCCTCTCCCAACACATATACCGGAGACTGTGACCCTGCCTCTTCCAACACATATACGAAAACTGTGACCCCGGCCTCTCCCAACACATATACCGGAGACTGTGACCACGGCCTCTCCCAACACATATACCGGAGACTGTGACCCCGGCCTCTCCCAACACATATACCGGAGACTGTGACCATGGCCTCTCCCAACACATATACCGGAGACTGTGACCCTGGCCTCCCCCAACACATATACCGGAGACTGTGACCCTGGCCTCCCCCAATACATATACCGGAGACTGTGACCCCGGCCTCTCCCAACACATATAACGGAAACTGTGACACCGGCCTCCCCCAACACATATACCGGAGACTGTGACCCCAGCCTTCCCCAACACATATACCGGAGACTGTGACACCGGCCTCCCCCAACACATATACCAGAGGCTGTGACCCCGGCCTCTCTCAACACATATACCAGAGACTGTGACCCCGGCCTCTCCCAACACATATAACGAAGACTGTAACCCCGGCCCCCCCCAACACATATACCGGAGACTGTGACCCTGCCTCTTCCAACACATATACGAAAACTGTGACCCCGGCCTCTCCCAACACATATACCGGAGACTGTGACCATGGCCTCTCCCAACACATATACCGGAGACTGTGACCCCGGCCTCTCCCAACACATATACCGGAGACTGTGACCTCGGCCTCTCCCAACACATATACCGGAGACTGTGACCCTGGCCTCCCCCAACACATATACCGGAGACTGTGACCCCGGCCTCCCCCAACACATATACCGGAGACTGTGACCCTGGCCTCCCCCAACACATATACCGGAGACTGTGACCCTGCCTCTTCCAACACATATACGAAAACTGTGACCCCGGCCTCTCCCAACACATATACCGGAGACTGTGACCATGGCCTCTCCCAACACATATACCGGAGACTGTGACCCCGGCCTCTCCCAACACATATACCGGAGACTGTGACCTCGGCCTCTCCCAACACATATACCGGAGACTGTGACCCTGGCCTCCCCCAACACATATACCGGAGACTGTGACCCCGGCCTCCCCCAACACATATACCGGAGACTGTGACCCTGGCCTCCCCCAACACATATACCGGAGACTGTGACCCTGGCCTCTCCCAACACATATACCGGAGACTGTGACCCCGGCCTCTCCCACCACATATACCAGAAGCTGTGACCCTGGCCTCTCCCAACACATATACCGAAGACTGTGACCCCGGCCTCTCCCAACACATATACCGGAGACTGTGACACCGACCTCTCCTAACACATATACCGGAGACTGTGACCCCGGCCTCTCCCAACACATATAACGGAAACTGTGACACCGGCCTCCCCCAACACATATACCAGAGACTGTGACCCCAGCCTTCCCCAACACATATACCGGAGACTGTGACACCGGCCTCCCCCAACACATATACCAGAGGCTGTGACCCCGGCCTCTCTCAACACATATACCAGAGACTGTGACCCCGGCCTCTCCCAACACATATACCGGAGACTGTGACCCCAGCCTCTCCCAACACATACCGGAGACTGTGACCCCGCCCTCTCCCAACACATATACCGGAGACTGTGATCCCGGCCTCCCCTAACACATATACCGGAGACTGTGACCTTGGCCTCCCCCAACGTCAGTGTAACCACACAAATGCTCTTCTGGATGAAGGGACAAAAATTCCCACAAACAATATCCAATATCTTGAAGCAATCCTTCCCAAAAGAGCGGGAGCCTTCAGATTTGCAGAGGGGCCGGCTCCATATTAATGTCTATAGGTGCAAAATGGGAGTCAGAAAAGCTCCTGGACGGGGAATATAGATATGTGACAATACTTTTCTCCATATAATGTATATGTCCCTTCTTCCAAGTCTTCACACTTGCATAAAAGTTTGGAAAGAGGAAGACTTAACGACTTCTATTAAAGTAGTCTTCTGCCGAGATTCTTCTAATTTCCAGTCTTTGGGAACAGGAGGAACAGCACCAGGTATTTATATCTTGAGTGATGCACTTATTGCAATATTTTTTATTGTGAATCCCAGGGATATAGGTCGTCTCCTCAGTATACAGTGCAGGCCGCAGCTGTAAGGTGACGGTGAGTTCACGTCACATAGGCCTTGAATTGATTAAGACGCAGCACTGTCCTTGGAACATGTTTCTGTGCCGCCCCCACGTCAGCAGCGGGCTGCTCGGATCCGGACCCGCGGTGGCTCGAGGGGTGTCCGGACCCAGGGGATCGTGCGGTCACTCGAATTAGAAGGGGGGGAGTATTTACAGGGGATGGTGTGTTGAATAGTTCGTGACGCCACCTGTGGTGTGTGGTAAGATAGAGTACCACCACTGCAGCTAGGAGTACCCGGTGGCGATGGTGTGGGCAGCCAGGTGTTTAACCCCTCCATGGGTAAGGGGAATGCCCCAGGACTCGGTGATGGTGGAGTGGCGTGCCATTGGGACGGTAAGGGTCACTTGCTTACTCACTCAGTCCATAAAGCTGACACTGACAACTTAGTAAACCAAAGTTCTGGACACCGCTGCCGCTGAGGGGAGCACATCTGGGTCCCGTTTCTGCTGGTGTTGCCTGTTGATCTGTGACCTTTCCCTTGGCACCTTGTTTTCTTCTAGTTGGCCCCTATAGCTTGAAACTAATCGGGTCCCGCTCCCCAGTATGGCTAACTGAGGGAGCTTGCTCTCAGGGTTCACGCATGGGATTTTCTGGACCATATGTGTGGAAAGTCCTATCCCCCTCGTTGTGCTAGCACCCCGATTTTGGAGCGGGTGGAGAGCGGATCTTGAAGGCTCCGTTCTCGTCGAGTAAATTATCAGGTTGCCTGAAGCTACTCCCTGACCAAGGGTCCACGTATCCCGTCGTGCCCTGGCCCCTGCCCGGTGATGGTACAAGGCCGCCAGCTGTCTTCCACGACAATGCCGTGCCCCTTGTTACGATCCCCTGCGACTGGGGTTCCAGCTCCTACCAGGCCCAGAACAACGTCTACTACCTAGTACTTCCAAGGTGCCCGGTTCCTGACCTCCTCTCTCCTTCACCTCCAAACTTCAACTGAACTGCTCCTGACACTCCTGACCTCCCCTTAACCAATCCCCCTCAAGTGGGCGACCCTATATCCACTCAGGCCGTCCACTGGGGTGTCTGGTGGGTGTGGTGCAGAGTGTTCCTAGGATTTTGATTAGCTGGTTTTGGCAACACCATTAGTTAGGGACCCTTAACCAAGGAGGAGGTGGATATTGTACAGAAGGGCAGATTGCACAATACCCTGTGACGACCTGATAGGCCAGGGCGTCACATTTCTTATAAGGTGTCATTAATTGTCTCTATCAATAGAAGGGAGATTCATCCTCCTGAAGAACTGGAACTTGTATCCCGAGTTTAAAAAAATGGGAAAGATGTCTAAGAAATCTACAAAAACTAAAAAACTGATACTCTATAAGGGCGGCATCACCTCTAAGACAACCTGTACCTCTCCCATTACATGTTGCCCTGCCGTCTCACCACATTTTATGGCCATTCTGCCCACCACCGCTGTGTCCCTCACCCCATGTTGTCCTCTGGGAGCACTTCTGCCACGAGATCCTCAGGTTGTAGATTTATTGCTTGGTGACATTCACCATCTGCAAGAAGACCAGGTCCATCTTGACTTGCATTAAGACAGGGATGATCAGCAAAAACAATTTCAGTATGGTCGGATTGAGTTCAATGTACATCAACGGAATAACCTCAAATTCCAATTAAAATTGACTAACTTTATTGATATGTATTAAAAATGAAAAACACCCCGTGATATTTACACACAAAGGGTAACATGAGGGGAGGAGCTGAAATATATGGGGTCCCTACAACTCCCTGAGGGGACCTTGCTCCTACCTGCCAACGGAGGGTTTGACACCGTAACTGTTTTGGGCGCCCCCTTTCCACGTCGGCTGACCCTCACTAAACCCTAACTGATTAGTGAATTAAATTAAAATACACTATTGGTGGCCACACAATGGTAGTCATGCATACAAGATATTAATAATTTTCAATATATCTCATACCTTATTATGCTTTTAAAGTATTGAGAAAAAATAATTTTCTATATATGTCAGACTACAAATTGCTTCCAGGTTCTTGAAAACAACTATACAGGACCAGAGAGAGGGGAATCACAACTAGACACAATGTGCACTATTCCGTCAGCTAGTAATTCCTCCCCTGTCCTGATGTGCTGTGGCCATAATGCATGGAAACACTCATCAAAAACATGAATATATTCTCTTGATAGACACTACACAACCCCCATCAGGCAAAGTATAAACAGTGCAGTGTCCAAGGAAATTCAGATAGGCATTTAATATGCCAAGCATATGCAGGTGAACAGATTACACCCAAGGAGAAAAAGTTTACTTCCCTTTAATTGCATGCTCTCATATCGCCTCGACGCGTTTCCCCTTCCAAGATACAAGGATCATCAGGAGGCTAAGGATCAAGAATATCATATGTAGATGGAGAGGTGATCCATGGCTGTGCGCCCAGATCACAGGATGTCCAGGGTTTAAAAACTGGCGCCAATCAGAGTCACATGGACCCGGCAGCCAATCAGATTCCTTGGCTACTCTGTCTCCAAAAATCACACTGCGCATGTCGTTTCTATTCCGGTCGCAAGAGGTCCTTGGTTAGTCATTGCGCCTGCGTGCGCTCGTTCAAGCTTAATACCTATGCAGGCTGTAAGCCAGGGGGCGGCCACAGTCCCGCCCCGCCCACATAAGCAGACACGGAGACGTCATCCAATGATTACCGCGATATCTCCAGTTTGTCATTGCGCCTGCGTGCGCTCGTTCAAGCTTAATACCTATGCAGGCTGTAAGCCAGGGGGCGGCCACAGTCCCGCCCCGCCCACATAGGCAGACACGGAGACGTCGTCCAATGATTACCGCGATATCTCCAGGGGCACAAATCAGGCATCGGAGCTAAGGAGCTCCACCACGCATGCGCGCTCTGTTTCACAATAACAGCAGCGCGCTCACCATAGGAGCGATCAGAGGAAGGAACCCAGAACCAATGCCAGATAACTACCTCCACATCAGTGTCGTAAAGATCCTGGTAGAGGTCACAATTTGCCATGTAAAGGGGGCCAATACCGGAGGGAAATATCCCTCCATAGGTATACATACACACTATCTGTTCCTCTATGTATACACACCAGTTTAAATAGATCCATGAGGCTCTCATTATACCCACCCACTGATCAAACCCATCATTAAATGAGAACCTGCGATCTATATGAGGGGAGGGGGGGGGGGCAGCCAATGAACACTCATCACTCCTATTATCAAACTCAGACCTATGCTTACCGGAAAAAATTACTCTCAGGGATTATTCAAGAAACAGACTATAATTACCAAAGAATTTGTAACCTGATGATACAGGTACTAATAAACCGTGTACCCCCTTTTTACAGGGCAATGACGGAGGGGTCTCCAAGGGGATCATGTCAGTTATAATTTATCCTTGATAAGTAAACAGTATTTAAATTTAACCAGACCAAATTATAAATGTAATCACAGAACCGAAAAGGGAGAATGAAAGGAACCTTTAGAGAAAGGGAGAAAATGTCAATCTGTCATTTAGCCCCAATGGGGCTTGTGCTTTAAGATAATAGATCCAGCGGGATTCTCTTTGCAGGATCCTTTTATCCAAATCACCCCCCCTAGGACCAGGCCTAATGACCTCCAGTGTCACAAAGGAGATGGATTTATTATCCCCCTGATGGAACTCCCGGACGTGTCGGGCCAGGGGTGTATCCCTCTTATGTTTGATATCCCCCAGATGTTCACCGACACGTCTGCGGAGCTCTCTTGTGGTCTTACCCACATAATTCAATGGGCATTTGCATGTAGCCATATATACCACCCCACTGGTCTTGCAGTTGGAGAAATCTTTTATAGGATATTTTATACCTGTGTTTGCACTAACAAAGCTTTTTGAAGGTACAATCCAATTGCAATACTTGCAATCTCCACATCTAAAGCAGCCTACAGGTTTCCTATCAAGCCAGGTGCCAGGGGGGGTAGGTCTCTGGTAATGGCTATGAACCAATTGGTCCCTAAGCGAAACACCCCGTCTATATGTGATAGATGGGCGAGGGGCAATATTTTCACAGATATCAGGGTCTGCCAGGAGAATCCCCCAATGTTTCCGGAGTATACCGTGGATCCTTTCTGACTGGCAATCAAAAGTGCCAATGACTCGGATGATATCCTCACTTTTTTCTTTTGCCCTTGGCTGTAGGAGGGATTCCCTATCACTACACCGGGCATAATTAAAGGCCCCCCGTAGCACCTCATCAGGGTAGCCCCTCTTCCGAAACCGCTCCCGTAAGTCTCTTGACTGATCAAAGAAATCGTTCCCACTTGAGCAGTTTCTTCTCATGCGGAGGTACTGCCCTTTTGGGATGCCTCGTTTCAGCGGGGTTGGATGGAAACTATCCCACCTCAAAAGACTGTTCGTTGAGGTGGGTTTCCTATGTGTCTTAGAGGACAGTCAAGAGACTTACGGGAGCGGTTTCGGAAGAGGGGCTACCCTGATGAGGTGCTACGGGGGGCCTTTAATTATGCCCGGTGTAGTGATAGGGAATCCCTCCTACAGCCAAGGGCAAAAGAAAAAAGTGAGGATATCATCCGAGTCATTGGCACTTTTGATTGCCAGTCAGAAAGGATCCACGGTATACTCCGGAAACATTGGGGGATTCTCCTGGCAGACCCTGATATCTGTGAAAATATTGCCCCTCGCCCATCTATCACATATAGACGGGGTGTTTCGCTTAGGGACCAATTGGTTCATAGCCATTACCAGAGACCTACCCCCCCTGGCACCTGGCTTGATAGGAAACCTGTAGGCTGCTTTAGATGTGGAGATTGCAAGTATTGCAATTGGATTGTACCTTCAAAAAGCTTTGTTAGTGCAAACACAGGTATAAAATATCCTATAAAAGATTTCTCCAACTGCAAGACCAGTGGGGTGGTATATATGGCTACATGCAAATGCCCATTGAATTATGTGGGTAAGACCACAAGAGAGCTCCGCAGACGTGTCGGTGAACATCTGGGGGATATCAAACATAAGAGGGATACACCCCTGGCCCGACACGTCTGGGAGTTCCATCAGGGGGATAATAAATCCATCTCCTTTGTGACACTGGAGGTCATTAGGCCTGGTCCTAGGGGGGGTGATTTGGATAAAAGGATCCTGCAAAGAGAATCCCGCTGGATCTATTATCTTAAAGCACAAGCCCCATTGGGGCTAAATGACAGATTGACATTTTCTCCCTTTCTCTAAAGGTTCCTTTCATTCTCCCTTTTCGGTTCTGTGATTACATTTATAATTTGGTCTGGTTAAATTTAAATACTGTTTACTTATCAAGGATAAATTATAACTGACATGATCCCCTTGGAGACCCCTCCGTCATTGCCCTGTAAAAAGGGGGTACACGGTTTATTAGTACCTGTATCATCAGGTTACAAATTCTTTGGTAATTATAGTCTGTTTCTTGAATAATCCCTGAGAGTAATTTTTTCCGGTAAGCATAGGTCTGAGTTTGATAATAGGAGTGATGAGTGTTCATTGGCTGCCCCCCCCCCCTCCCCTCATATAGATCGCAGGTTCTCATTTAATGATGGGTTTGATCAGTGGGTGGGTATAATGAGAGCCTCATGGATCTATTTAAACTGGTGTGTATACATAGAGGAACAGATAGTGTGTGTATACCTATGGAGGGATATTTCCCTCCGGTATTGGCCCCCTTTACATGGCAAATTGTGACCTCTACCAGGATCTTTACGACACTGATGTGGAGGTAGTTATCTGGCATTGGTTCTGGGTTCCTTCCTCTGATCGCTCCTATGGTGAGCGCGCTGCTGTTATTGTGAAACAGAGCGCGCATGCGTGGTGGAGCTCCTTAGCTCCGATGCCTGATTTGTGCCCCTGGAGATATCGCGGTAATCATTGGATGACGTCTCCGTGTCTGCTTATGTGGGCGGGGCGGGACTGTGGCCGCCCCCTGGCTTACAGCCTGCATAGGTATTAATAATAATAATAATAATAATTTTATTCATTTATATAGCGCTGTTAATTCCACAGCACTTTACATACATTGGCAAGCTTGAACGAGCGCACGCAGGCGCAATGACTAACCAAGGACCTCTTGCGACCGGAATAGAAACGACATGCGCAGTGTGATTTTTGGAGACAGAGTAGCCAAGGAATCTGATTGGCTGCCGGGTCCATGTGACTCTGATTGGCGCCAGTTTTTAAACCCTGGACATCCTGTGATCTGGGCGCACAGCCATGGATCACCTCTCCATCTACATATGATATTCTTGATCCTTAGCCTCCTGATGATCCTTGTATCTTGGAAGGGGAAACGCGTCGAGGCGATATGAGAGCATGCAATTAAAGGGAAGTAAACTTTTTCTCCTTGGGTGTAATCTGTTCACCTGCATATGCTTGGCATATTAAATGCCTATCTGAATTTCCTTGGACACTGCACTGTTTATACTTTGAGAGAGGGGAGCCAGCATGATCTGAAATTGGCATGCATAATATAAAAAGTGAAAATTCACACATTTATTCCAACTGTACTACAATAAAAAAAATGAGATTTTTAGCAAATAATTGATCAATTTTTAGAGCCACCCCTGCCAAAGTCACGGCAAATCTCAATAGGGGGGTCCTACTCTACATTCTGTATTTCATGTGCCATGCGGCCTCCTAGATAAAATTAAAAGCAGAACCATAATGGAGCACACATACCTGTAACCTGTATATAACCGCTTCTATGTTGCAAAAAAGGCACTTGTGGATAGAGACCAGCCCAGGTCCCAGCATGTGGAGCAAGCTCTACACATACCAGGACTATATCAGAACTGATCCTCCCAGTGCCAGAGAGCAACCATTGATAAAGGCGAACCAGATCCAAGAATGGTGCTTAATTAGCATTGCCTGTGGAAAGGGTGAGGCAACTGAATCTGAACAGCTACCAACAGGAGGAATACATAGCAAACCAAAATCAGGCATGCATGGCATGGTGGTGACCGGCCACCAGAATTTGTAGCATAACTACGACCAAACAGAGAGAGAGGGGAGCCAGCACGATCTGATCTTTTTTTTTTTTTTTTTTTTTTTTTACTGTTTATACTTTGCCTGATGGGGGTTGTGTAGTGTCTATCAAGAGAATATATTCATGTTTTTGATGAGTGTTTCCATGCATTATGGCCACAGCACATCAGGACAGGGGAGGAATTACTAGCTGACGGAATAGTGCACATTGTGTCTAGTTGTGATTCCCCTCTTTCTGGTCCTGTATAGTTGTTTTCAAGAACCTGGAAGCAATTTGTAGTCTGACATATATAGAAAATTATTTTTTCTCAATACTTTAAAAGCATAATAAGGTATGAGATATATTGAAAATTATTAATATCTTGTATGCATGACTACCATTGTGTGGCCACCAATAGTGTATTTTAATTTAATTCACTAATCAGTTAGGGTTTAGTGAGGGTCAGCCGACGTGGAAAGGGGGCGCCCAAAACAGTTACGGTGTCAAACCCTCCGTTGGCAGGTAGGAGCAAGGTCCCCTCAGGGAGTTGTAGGGACCCCATATATTTCAGCTCCTCCCCTCGTGCATTGAGACAGGGATGCCATAACCTGAAGCACCGGTGCACTCGGGCTCCAATAATGCTATGATTATTGGCCCCGAGCAGCCTTGTGATCTCACAGGTACTTCCAATGAACCAGTAGAAGGTAACTTTGTGTCACCAGTTGGGTTGGTAATACAGTCCTCTGTAGACACCTTAGAGCCCCAATGCACACTATTAATTGGCTTGAACACCAAGATGTGCTCTCTTCTCCTTTGGTGTTGTTCACACCTATAACTCTGTTGCAACGAGGTGCCTGGTCACAAATTCTTCTGCTGCTGTTCACACCTATTACTAAATATAACAAGGTACCTGATAATAAACTAATTTACGCTAACAGTGTTGATGTTTAGATTCTGCAGCATCAAATCCTTAATAATCAACTCGTTCCAGCTTTCTTGGCAATGATACATCTTCTCCTTTAGAAATTGCTCGTCTCGAGTAACAAGCACCCGAGCGTTTTAATGCTCACCCATCACTATCGATAACACCTCTATATACAAAAGATAACCTAGGATCCCCCATTGGAAATAAGTGATGCCACAGCTTACCTCCTCTCCCTCCTGTACAATGACTGATAACACCTCTATATACAGTAGATAACACAGGATCCACCATTCACAATAGGTCATGTCACAGCTCACCTCCTTCTCCTCATGTACAATAACTGATAACACCTCTGTATACAGTGGATAATACAAGATCCATCATTCACAATAGATCATGTCACAGCTCACCTCCTCCTCATGCACAATGACTGATAACACCTCTATATACAGTAGATAACACAGGATCCACCATTCACAATAGGTCATGTCACAGCTCACCTCCTCCTCCTCATGTACAATAACTGATAACACCTCTGTATACAGTATATAATACAAGATCCATCATTCACAATAGATCATGTCACAGCTCACCTCCTCCTCATGCACAATGACTGATAACATCTCTATATACAGTAGATAACACAGGATCCACCATTCACTATAGGCGATGTCGCAGCTCACCTCCTCCTCCTGTACAATGGCTGATACCTCTATATACAGTAGATAATACAGGATAAATCATTCACAGTAGGTGATGTCACAGCTCACCTCCTTCTCCTCCTGTACAATAGCTGATAACACATCTATATATAGTAGGTAACACAGGATCCACTGTTCGCAAGAGGTGATGTCACAGCTCACCTCCTTCACCTCCTGCACAATGACTGATAACACCTCTCTATACAGTAGATAACACAGGATCCACCATTCCCAATATGTAATGTCACAGCTCACCTCCTCTCCCTCCTGTACAATGATTGATGTCACATGCCACATTCTCTCAAGTGAATCCAGCTAGAAAACATCTTTACAATACAGGGGTCAGCAGTCTAAACATTTATTGAAAATATTTTTTGCTAATTTTCTAAATAAGTTTGCAGCCATGCCCGGCCATTATTTATGATTGGGTTCAAAGGGCACTCAGGTACTTAGTTGCCTGTTATGATTCAGTGACCGAGGAGGATCCGAAAAAAAAGGACAAAAACTGGAAAACCCAGAGTGTTACCAGAGTGGTTGGAATCTTAGCGGACTGCAGACCTAATCCTGACAAACACCTAGAAGTAGTCATGGGGCGAGCCTACGATGACCTGGTCGCCTCGACACAGCTGGAGAACTAATTATTCCTACAGCGAGAAATATAAGAAAAGCTAATCTGCCTCGGAGCAGTTCCCCAAAGATATAGATAGCCCCCCACATATAAAGATTACGGTGATGTAGGAAAACAGATTCAGCAAAGATGAGGCCCAAACTATCTATATAGGAAAGGATAGAAAAGAGCACTGTCTGCAGCCGCGCAATACTCTAGAAAATACCAACACGCCTGATATGGAAAAATACTGAGTCCACACGGACTCCCCCCCACTATATCAGTACTCTGGTGTTACTGGGATCCAAGCAAGACACTAATATAGAGGAGGGACTGAAATCAGTACCAAGCATGACAAAACAAAATATACTGCAGAAAATGAAGCAAGGTACACAGACATCCCAGCGTGGAATGATCCAACTCCACCCAGACTCCACACAGGCAAAATCAGAAAATAAGCCTTAGTACCTAAAGAGCAAACAACAAGTAATAAGAAGCAAACGACAGGGTACAAAGACTAGACTTATCTGTAATGAGTCCAGGCAGAAAAAGAAGGTTCGGCTGGCTTCAGGATGTCCTAGAATACAGGAGGAAACATTGAGCACTGGCCAGGAACAAGAGAAGACTAAACAGCTATATAGGCCAATCAGACAAACCTGATTTCCAATCCTCATCACCTGTCTGGCTTCTATTAAGCAGACCATCTCTGCTACCAGCATTGGCCACAGTAGGGAGCCCAAAACTGTAACCCAGTCCAAATGTGTTCACAACAGTTGCCACTGCTCAGCTCTACTACATCCAAGTCTCCACTACTCCAATTTCATTACACCAGCCTAACTACATCTTTGGTACGGCTGCATTACCGAATTTTGTCATCCTGCTGCACCAACATGTCCATGCTTTGTAAGACTTTGCCACCTGAGCTGGCGTTCGCGGGTATGTACCTTACCAGGTGTCAGCATTAGTGATGAGCGAGTACTAAAAATCTCGGGTGCTCGAAGCTCGGGCCGAGCCTCCCAAGATACTCGTGTACTCGGCCCGAGCAACGAGCCCAATGTTATCCTATGGGAGACCCGAGTATTTTTGTGAAATGACCCCCCGGCAGCATGGAGAAACCCTAAAAATGTCACAAAAGTCTCAGAAGAGTGCTCAAATGACATGGCAACAGCATGGGGAAGACCCCTTGAAGCATTTATCACTCAAAAGTCACAGCTGTGAACAATTTTGTCCGCGTTTCACGCCATTTTTACGGACTCACCAGAAAACCTTCCAAAATGACCCCAAAATGATTTTTCATGGCAGAAATGTTAAGGGCACATACCCAATAGTGAGATAGAGCTGGTGTATGTTACTTTTTGAGATTAATACATGAAAGATTTTACGTGAAAACATTGTGTGGCACTCCGATGTCCCTGAGAAGAGACGTACATGAAGGCCTCTTGAGTCTAATGTGCCCATTTTGAGGAAGTGAGTCTTTGTAGTATTTTCCTTTGCCAGGGCAGTCCAAAATTGTGAGGTTCACCAATGCCCCTGCATACAGACGTGCATGATGGCCTGTAAACCTGAAGTGCCCATTGTAAGGAAGTGGGTCTATTTCAGTATAGCCCTTTGCCAGGGCAGCCAAAAATTGGGAGGCTCCACATTGTCCCTGGATAGAGACGTGCATGATGGCCTGTAAACCTGAAGTGCCCATTGTAAGGAAGTGGGTCTATTGTAGTATAGCCCTTAGGCAGGGCAGCCAAAAATTGGGAGGCTCCACATTGTCCCTGGATAGAGACGTGCATGATGGCCTGTAAACCTGAAGTGCCCATTGTCAGGAAGTGGGTGTATTATAGTATAGCCCTTAGGCAGGGCAGCCAAAAATTGGGAGGCTCCACGTTGTCCCTGGATAGAGACGTGCATGATGGCCTGTAAACCTGAAGTGCCCATTGGAAGGAAGTGGGTCTATTGTAGTATAGCCCTTAGGCAGGGCAGCCAAAAATTGGGAGGCTCCACGTTGTCCCTGGATAGAGACGTGCATGAGGGCCTGTAAACCTGAAGTGTCCATTGGAAGGAAGTGGGTCTATTGTAGTATAGCCCTTAGGCAGGGCAGCCAAAAATTGGGAGGCTCCACGTTGTCCCTGGATAGAGACCTGTTAGTTTCTTAGTGCCTCCGTGCTTGCATTTAAAAACCGCACGTGTGTGCCTGTTGGTGGCAGCTTTCCGCTGCATTTGTGTGAGTTTTGCAAAAACTTGGATATAACGCACAAGTCTAGTGAATACACATCAGCACAGCATTGCAAAATGCGCAAGGGCGTTGTCAACGAACAAGGAAGTGGACGTGATGGTGGTGCAGGCAGAGACCGAGGTTGTGTGCAAGCTCTAATTTCGCCACAACAAAGGGCCACATCTAGTCGCTCGCACGTCCTGTCCCAAATTCTTGGGGACCGCAGCAGTACACCGCTCTTGAACCAAGACCAGTGTCAACAGGTTGTTAGTTGGATAGCGGATAATGCTTCCAGTCAGATTGGCACCACCACAAACACTCTGTCTTCCACACGGTCAAGTGTCAGTAGCCGTGATACTGCACCGCACATTTCAGAACCTGATCCTCCTTCCTACCACCAGGCCGAGTACACGTCCACGGACATTACTGATCCCACACTTGGACACTCGGAAGAGCTGTTCGTTCACGTTTCCATTCACAAATTCTGGCCTCTCGCCAGCTCCTGTTGAAGTGGGCCATGACGAGATTGTATGTACAGATGCCCAAATATTTGAGCAGCCACGTTCTCACGAAGTTGGCAACGTGTCTCAACAAGGGGTGGACGATGATGAGACACAATTGTCAGGAAGTCAGGAGGAGGAGCAGGGTGCGGAAGAGGAAGACGACGTGGTGGATGATCCAGTAACTGACCCAACCTGGCAGGAGGATATGCAGAGCGAGGACAGCAGTGCACAGGGGGAGGGAGGCGTAGCATCCCAACAGGCAGTAAGAAGCAGAGTGGTGGCCACAGGCAGACGTCAGGCAACTGTTCCCCGGAACAACACGACACAAGGTGCCTGTACAAATGTTAGGTCTTCCCGAGTCTGGCTGTAATACTATTGTATGTATTGAGGATTTCGATTGCGTTAGGGCAATGACAACCAGAGACGAGTTCTTGGTGCAAGACGTTTATAATATGCAACCAGCAAATATGTACATAAACGGAACAAAAACACAGTAGAACATAAATACAGGAAATACCTTCCAGGGACGGAGCGAAAGGGAATTCCCGGGACCGCGCACCGGACTCCCCCAGGGAGACCACCAAGAGCGAACCCCTATACAGGGACTGTCTGGCAATCACCCCAGAAGCCCTAAATGCGCAGCAGCCGGGACACAAAAGGGCAATAGGTAAGTCCAAAAATGTCCGTACGTGATGTGAGTCCAGAGTGGTATTAAACGGAAGGAACCGGGCAGAAGTGCCGACCAAAGACGGCAAACGGAGTCCGGGCACAGCTAGATGATACCAGATGAAGTCCAGAGTCGGTGTCGGTTGTTTTCCAAGAGGATCCGAATAACAATCAGGAACCAAAAGCAGCAGGGCAGGAGCACACAGGAAGCAGTATACTCAGGCACTGGACTAAGCTTTAGGGGCGGCTTTTAAACAGATGGACAGGAAGTAGGGCAACAGAACAGAAAACTCCATGTTAACAAAGGGCAAGCTCTTTCAAAAGAAAACTGGAAAACCCGGAACTCTGACACTGGCAGTTTTTTAAGTTGGCTCCAGATGATTCTAAAAAGGCCATTTGCAACACCTGCCATGCCAGCATCAGCAGGGGTACCAAAACTAGCAGCCTGACCACCACCAGCATGATCAGGCACATGTCAGCCAAGCACCCGACTTTGTGGGAAGTACAACAGAGTCGAGGAGCAGTGCTTGCTGATGTCACTGCTACGTCTTCGCTGGTTGTGCATGCGAGCCAATCCCCTGTCCATGCTGCCTGCGAACAAGCCTCCTCCACTTCTGCACCTGCAGTTGCCTACGCAGAAAGAACCCCATCATCAAGCACGTCCTTGTCCCAGCGCAGCGTTCAGTTATCCATTCAGCAAACCTTTGAACGCAGGCGCAAATACACTGCCAACACCCCACATGCCACAGTTCTAAATGCTAACATTTCGCGACTGCTTGCGCTGGAAATGTTGCCTTTTAGGCTGGTTGAGACAGAAGCATTCCGCGACCTGATGGTGGCAGCTGTCCCACGTTACTCGGTCCACAGCCGCCACTATTTCTCCCGGTGTGCCGTCCCCGCATTGCATAACCACGTGTCACAAAACATCACACGTGCCCTGAACAACGCTGTTTCAGCCAAAGTCCACCTAACCACAGACACGTGGACAAGTGCATGTGGGCAAGGCCGCTACATCTCGTTGACGTCACACTGGGTTAATATTGTGCAAGCTGGGACCCAGTCTGAGCGAGGGACGGAACACGTCCTTCACACACCAAGTTTTGCAGGCCCTACCTCAGTCAGGGTTTCACACACACTCTACAGCTCCGGAATGTCATGCTCCTCAGCCTCCTCCTCCTCCTGCGCATCCTGATCCACTTTACCCTCCACACCAGTCCCAAGCTGGAAGTGTCGCGGGCGGAGGAGGGGACGGTGCGCTCTCCCACTGCTCGGGTCCGGCTGACGCTGCTCTACGGCTGCTGCTGCTCGTTGGCTCGAGCGATGGCCGGATCCCGGGGACTCGAGCGGCGCTACTCGCCCGTGAGTGAAAAGGGGTGGTTTGGGTTTTGGGGATATTGTCCGTGACGCCACCCACGGTTGTGGTGATTGTGTGGACACCACCGCTGCTCTGGACGGGGATCCCGGGAGCCTGTGACAGGGAGCAGCTTTGTTGTTATTTCTCCCCTCCGTGGGTAGGGGGGTTGGTTGTCCCGGGGCCTGGTGATGGGGTAGAGATGGATGACAGGCGGGTTGCGGGGCCTGATGAGGTGCAGGGTCGCAGGGGCAGCGCTGTGCCGCACGGCACGGAGGTACTCACTCAGCCCAATGATGATGACACAGTTCACGGTAAAACAAGTGGCTGGATGGACGGGTCACTCGGACGGCTGCGGTTGTTCCTCCCTGCAGGTTAGTGATGACTGTCTCTCCCTGCACCTAAGTTAAGTGTTGGTAGTGATGGTTTCCCAACGGTAACCCGCTCCCCGACCTGGATATGGGCCGGAGGAGCCCCTTTTGCCCACAGGCGCTGGCCCTGGGAGACGGTTGCCCTTGGCGGTGGCGGTGTCTCCCCTTCACGGTTGTACGGTTGCCTTCTATCTGGACTTGGCTGTTTGGAAACCCTGAGGTTCCCTTCACTAACGGATTTGGCAAATTCACGGCGACACCAAGCCTTGCCGGGATCCGAAAGTCCTCTGCCAATGGTGCTGGCTTCTCTTTGTATACCGGTCCGGTACGGCCGGGTCACCACCCGTCCACGGTCCTTACGGCAGACTCCAATCGGCCTCCACTGCAGACGGTCACCACATCCTGCCAACCTTGCTGTCCTGTCCGGGCCACACACCCGGACCAACTTCAGGCTCTTTGCTGTCACTTTTCTCCTCTCTACTACTTTCCTCCTTCCACTTCCTTAGCTTAACTCTCACTGCCTGTGTTTTCCCTCCTCCTCGGTGGGTGGAGACCAACCGCCTGGCTCCACACCCTGGTGTGGACAACAGCCCCTGGGGAAGGCAACAAGGATTTTGTGTTTTGACTATGATATGCCTGCAGGGAGTGTGGGGTGTTTAAGTGTTGTGCTCTGTGGCCCCTGGCTTGTCCAGGGCGACACAGAAGCACTGCAGCACTGCCTCGGCGAAGCGGCAACAGGCAGTGCTGAAGCTAATCTGCATAGGTGACAAACCCCACAATGCAGAAGAGGTGTGGACAGCTCTGAAACAGCAGGCAGATCACTGGCTCACAACTCTGAACCTAAAGCCAGGAAAGGTCGTGTGTGACAATGGCCGGAACCTGGTGGCGGCTTTGAGGCGAGGCCAGCTGACACATGTTCCATGCGTGGCCCATGTGCTCAACCTCGTGGTTCAGCGGTTTCTAAAGTCATACTCAGAGCTGTCTGATCTGCTGGTAAAAGTTCGCCGCCTGTCTGCACATTTTCGAAAGTCACCTACTGCTTCAGCCGGCCTTGCCGGCTTAAGACGCCGTTTGCATCTTCCGGCACACAGACTGGTGTGTGATGTCCCCACGCGTTGGAATTCAACTCTGCACAAGTTGGTCAGGATATGTGAGCAGAAGAGGGCAGTTGTTGAGTACCTGCATCACCTAAGCCGTCGGGAAATGGGTCAAACTCCACACATAACACCTGAGGAGTGGAGATGGATGTCCGACCTATGCACCATCCGCCAAAACTTTGAGGACTCCACCAAGATGGTGAGCGGCGATGACGACATTATTAGCGTCACCATACCGCTTCTCTGCCTTCTAAAATGGTCTCTGCTCAAAAAACAACCATGATGCATTGCAGGCGGAGCGCGATGAGTTTGAGCAAGAAACAGTAGTGGGTGTGGGTGATGATAACACACAGCCCAGCCTCGTCTCATCACAACGTGCAGTGGAGGACTATGACGAGGAGGAGGATGAAGACATGGAGCAACTCTCTGGCCAAATTGAGGATATGACATGCAGTCATATCCTCGGTTCAGCGTGGCTGGCCAGAGGACAGGGTAGATGATGAGGAGGAGGAGGAGGAGGACAGCATGTTCAGTCATCGTGTTGGTCAGGATACTGAAGTGATGGCTGTTAAGAGTCTGGCACACATGGCTGACTTTATGGTAAGCTGCCTGTCTCGTGACCCTCGCGTTAAGAACATCTTGGCCGACAATCATTACTGGTTGGTAACACTGTTAGACCCACGCTAAAAGGAGAACTTTATGTCTCTTATTCCCGAGGCGGAGAGGTCAGGCAAAATGCAGCAGTTCCAGAAGGCCATAGTCACGGAAGTAGGCAAAGCATTCCCCTCACAAAACGCTAGCGGCATAGGTCAGGAATCAGTGGACAACCAAGGCGTACAGCCGAGAGGGGCACAAGTCCAATCCGCCAGAGGTAGGGGAACAGTCTTTAAGATGTGGGACAGTTTTCTCAGCCCCTCACGTACCACAGCCCCTGAGGTGCGGGGTAGTGCCACAAGAAATCCTAAGTTTGGCCAGATGCTCAAGGAGTACCTTGCAGATCAAACAACTGTACTCCGACATTCCTCTGTGCCTTACAATTAATGTGTATCCAAGCTGGACACGTGGCATGAATTGGCTCTCTACGCCTTGGAAGTCCTGGCCTGCCCTGCCGCTAGCGTTTTGTCAGAGCGTGTTTTTAGTGCCGCAGGTGGAATCATTACAGATAAACGCACCCGCCTGTCAACTGTAAATGCTGACAGGCTGACTCTGATCAAGATGAACAAGGGTTGGATTTGGCCAGACTTCACCACACCACCAGCAAATGACAGCAGAATTTAAAGTTTGTAACGGGAATTTGCCATGTACCTCCACTCACCCATGGTAACACACTTCTGGACTTTGGCTAATCGCTGGACTGCTCCTCCTTCTCCTCATGCGCCATCATGGTGACCGTTACAATAGTTAAGCCGTTGTTTCAGGTATACCCCCAGTGGTAAATTTTTTCGCCCATTCTTTCTGAATGGGCATTACAACGACAGGAGACCCGCTCCTTTGCAATGGGAACAATGTTTTGAGGCCCTCATGCACATCTCTATCCAGGGACAATGTGGAGCCTCCAAATTTTTGGCTGCCCTGCCTAAGGGCTATACTACAATAGACCCACTTCCTTACAATGGGCACTTCATGTTTACAGGCCATCATGCACGTCTCTATCCAGGGACAATATGGAGCCTGACGCTGCGACCGACTGCCACACACGTGCTGTTTTTAAATGCAAGCACGGACGCAATAAGAACCTAACTGGTTTTTAGGAGCGACAATTACTGAGAAGTCTGACACTATCAGACACTGCTGACTGACGTGTATTATACACTAGACTTGTGCGTTATATAATAGTTTGTGCAAAACGCGCACCTGTACGCTGCCACCGACAGACACACACGTGCTGTTTTTAAATGCAAGCACGGACACAATAAGAACCTAACTGGTTTTTAGGAGCGACAATTACTGAGAAGTCTGACACTATCAGACACTGCTGACTGACGTGTATTATACACTAGACTTGTGCGTTATATAATAGTTTGTGCAAAACGCGCACCTGTACGCTGCCACCAACAGACACACACGTGCTGTTTTTAAATGCAAGCACGGACGCAATAAGAACCTAACTGGTTTTTAGGAGCGACAATTACTGAGAAGTCTGACACTATCAGACACTGCTGACTGACGTGTATTATACACTAGACTTGTGCGTTATATAATAGTTTGTGCAAAACGCGCACCTGTACGCTGCCACCAACAGACACACACGTGCTGTTTTTAAATGCAAGCACGGACGCAATAAGAACCTAACTGGTTTTTAGGAGCGACAATTACTGAGAAGTCTGACACTATCAGACACTGATGACTGACGTGTATTATACACTAGACTTGTGCGTTATATAATAGTTTGTGCAAAACGCGCACCTGTACGCTGCCACCGACAGACACACACGTGCTGTTTTTAAATGCAAGCACGGACACAATAAGAACCTAACTGGTTTTTAGGAGCGACAATTACTGAGAAGTCTGATACTATCAGACACTGCTGACTGACGTGTATTATTATACACTAGACTTGTGCGTTATATAATAGTTTGTGCAAAACGCGCACCTGTATGCTGCCACCGACAGACACACACGTGCTGTTTTTAAATGCAAGCACGGACGCAATAAGAACCTAACTGGTTTTTAGGAGCGACAATTACTGAGAAGTCTGACACTATCAGACACTGCTGACTGACGTGTATTATACACTAGACTTGTGCGTTATATAATAGTTTGTGCAAAACGCGCACCTGTACGCTGCCACCGACTGCCACACACGTGCTGTTTTTAAATGCAAGCACGGACGCAATAAGAACCTAACTGGTTTTTAGGAGCGACAATTACTGAGAAGTCTGACACTATCAGACACTGCTGACTGACGTGTATTATACACTAGACTTGTGCGTTATATAATAGTTTGTGCAAAACGCGCACCTGTACGCTGCCACCGACAGACACACACGTGCTGTTTTTAAATGCAAGCACGGACACAATAAGAACCTAACTGGTTTTTAGGAGCGACAATTACTGAGAAGTCTGATACTATCAGACACTGCTGACTGACGTGTATTATTATACACTAGACTTGTGCGTTATATAATAGTTTGTGCAAAACGCGCACCTGTACGCTGCCACCGACAGACACACACGTGCTGTTTTTAAATGCAAGCACGGACGCAATAAGAACCTAACTGGTTTTTAGGAGCGACAATTACTGAGAAGTCTGACACTATCTGGACTGTTTTAGACTGTGTACACCAGCCCCAGATATGATGAAGGCTGGTATACGGTCACCACTAGGAATGGCTATATCCCCTGCCTGCCTGCCTGCCTGTATACTGCTACAATAGTCCTGACAAGGACTCTTCTGGTCACTAGCCTGTATTCCGACCTGGCTATACCCTGCCTGTATATAGCAACAATAGTCCTGAGAAGAACTCTGCTACTGTACTCCGACCTGGCTATACCCTGCCTGCCTGTATACAACTAGAATAGTCCTGAGAAGGACTTTTGGTCACACTGTTTGCAGCCCTGCAACTGAAAAAGCTATAAAGGGCCGCAAAGCTTTCCCTGAATCAGCGACACTCTCCCTGCACTGACTGTCTGGATAGCTGTGAGCAGAGCACAGCGCGCCGGCCGGTATAAAGGCTCGGTCACGCTGTGCAGGCCGGCCAATCACTGCAATTCCACAACTAACAGGGCTGTGGCATTGCAGTGGTCTGCCAGCCAATCCCTGCATGAGAGCTGGCTCTCAAAAGAGCGCCAACATGCAGGGATGAAGACCACGAGTACAGCACGAGTATCGCGAGATTACTCGGTCCCCGCCGAGCAGCCCGAGTACAGCGATACTCGTGCGAGTACCGAGTAGTGACAAGCATGCTCGCTCATCACTAGTCAGCATACCTGATCCCAAAGCAGCATTGTTGGATATGTCATTGATTCTTGATACTGTATTATGTAAACTGTTATATAAACTTTCCTATAGAAGTATTTCAACTTGATAATTTTGGCGCTCATCCAGTGGCGTAACTAGAGTTTCATGGGCCCCGGTGCAAAGTTTGGACCTGGCCCCCCCCCCCCTCAACCAACACTCGGGGTACGGGATAATGACGCTGACACTCCGGGTACAGGATAGTGTCACTGATACTTGGCTCCTTCCCTCAACACTCATGTTTCCGATGATCTGAAATCCTTCTTTCTATCAGCACCCAGCTTTCCTATGTTCTGATATCTATCTTGTTCTCAACACCCAGCTTCCTCATGCTTTGCTATACATCTTTCCCTCAGCACCCAGCTTTCCTATATCAGAGCATGAGAAAGCTGGGTGCTGAGAGAAGATGTACAGCAAAGCATGAAAAAGAGCCTCTTTCCCTCAGCACAAAATATTCCCATCCCATGCTTTTATCTTTGTCCCCCCTCATATATAGCTCTCCAAATACCATAATGGCTCCAACATAGCCTTCCATATAGTATAATGGGTCCCATATAACCCTTCATATACTATAATGCACCCCTTAAGCCTGCTTTACACGTTGCAATTCGCATACGATATCGTATGCAATTTGCAACGCCCACATCGTATGTGCGGCACGTTCAATTTGTTGAACGTGCCGCACAAATGATTAACCCCCGTCACACGTACTTACCCGTCCATACGACCTCGCTGTGGGCGGCGAATGTCCACTTCCTGGAGTGGGAGGGACGTTCAGCGTCACAGCGATGTCACGCGGCAGCCGGCCAATAGAAGCCGAGGGGCGGAGATGAGTGGGATGTAAACATCCCGCCCACCTCCTTCCTTCCGCATTACCGGCCGGGAGCCGCTGGACGCAGGTAAGATCTGTTCATCGTTCCCGGGGTGTCACACACTGCGATGTGCGCTACCCCGGGTACGATGAACAACCTGATGTTCAATTCTAGAGAAAGGTACAATGTGTATGCGATGAATGTTTTACCATTCAATCGCAATCGCACGTACCAGTCACACACTGCAATGTACCTTACAATGCCGGATGTGCGTCACTTACGACGTGACCCCGCCGACACATCGTAAGATATATTGCAACGTGTAAAGCGGGCTTTAGTCCTTCATATTGTATTATGCAGTCCACATACTGTTTAATGCACACCCTTAAGCCTCCATATATTATAATGCAGCCCCACAGTTCTCTATGTTTTATAATGCAGCCCCATAATCCTTCATATTGTATTATGCAGCCCCTATACCATTTAATGCAACCCCATAGGCCTTCATGGACAATAATGCACTCCCGTGGTCCATGTATAAGGTGTCCTCCATATTATATTATGCATTCCCCATACCATTTAATGCACCCCCATAGTCCTCCATGTTTTATAATGCACCCCCATAGTCCTCCATGTTTTATAATGCACCCCCATAGTCCTCCATGTTTTATAATGCAGCTCCATAGTCCTCCATGTTTTATAATGCACCCCCATAGTCCTCCATGTTTTATAATGCACCCCCATAGTCCTCCATGTTTTATAATGCACCCCCATAGTCCTCCATGTTTTATAATGCAGCTCCAATATCCTCCATGTTTTATAATGCACCCCCATAGTCCTCCATGTTTTATAATGCAGCTCCAATATCCTCCATGTTTTATAATGCACCCCCACAGTCCTCCATGTTTTATAATGCACCCCCATAGTCCTCCATGTTTTATAATGCAGCTCCAATATCCTCCATGTTTTATAATGCAGCTCCATAGTCCTCCATGTTTTATAATGCAGCTCCATAGTCCTCCTGTTTTATAATGCACCCCCATAGTCCTCCATGTTTTATAATGCACCCCCATAGTCCTCCATGTTTTATAATGCAGCTCCATAGTCCTCCTGTTTTATAATGCACCCCCATAGTCCTCCATGTTTTATAATGCACCCCCATAGTCCTCCATGTTTTATAATGCACCCCCATAGTCCTCCATGTTTTATAATGCAGCTCCATAGTCCTCCTGTTTTATAATGCACCCCCATAGTCCTCCATGTTTTATAATGCAGCTCCATAGTCCTCCATGTTTTATAATGCACCCCCATAGTCCTCCATGTTTTATAATGCAGCTTCATAGTCCTCCATGTTTTATATTGCACCCCCATAGTCCTCCATGTTTTATAATGCAGCTCCAATATCCTCCATGTTTTATAATGCACCCCCACAGTCCTCCATGTTTTATAATGCACCCCCATAGTCCTCCATGTTTTATAATGCAGCTCCATAGTCCTCCTGTTTTATAATGCACCCCCATAGTCCTCCATGTTTTATAATGCACCCCCATAGTCCTCCATGTTTTATAATGCACCCCCATAGTCCTCCATGTTTTATAAAGCAGCTCCATAGTCCTTCTGTTTTATAATGCACCCCCATAGTCCTCCATGTTTCATAATGCACCCCCATAGTCCTCCATGTTTTATAATGCACCCCCATAGTCTTCCATGTTTTATAATGCAGCTCTATAGTCCTCCTGTTTTATAATGCACCCCCATAGTCCTCCATGTTTTATAATGCACCCCCATAGTCCTCCATGTTTTATAATGCAGCTCCAATATCCTCCATGTTTTATAATGCAGCTCCATAGTCCTCCATGTTTTATAATGCACCCCCATAGTCCTCCATGTTTTATAATGCAGCTCCATAGTCCTCCTGTTTTATAATGCACCCCCATAGTCCTCCATGTTTTATAATGCAGCTCCATAGTCCTCCTGTTTTATAATGCACCCCCATAGTCCTCCATGTTTTATAATGCAGCTCCATAGTCCTCCATGTTTTATATTGCACCCCCATAGTCCTCCATGTTTTATAATGCACCCCCATAGTCCTCCATGTTTTATAATGCACCCCCATAGTCCTCCATGTTTTATAATGCACCCCCATAGTCCTCCATGTTTTATAATGCAGCTCCATAGTCCTCCTGTTTTATAATGCACCCCCATAGTCCTCCATGTTTTATAATGCAGCTCCATAGTCCTCCATGTTTTATAATGCACCCCCATAGTCCTCCATGTTTTATAATGCAGCTTCATAGTCCTCCATGTTTTATATTGCACCCCCATAGTCCTCCATGTTTTATAATGCAGCTCCAATATCCTCCATGTTTTATAATGCACCCCCACAGTCCTCCATGTTTTATAATGCACCCCCATAGTCCTCCATGTTTTATAATGCAGCTCCATAGTCCTCCTGTTTTATAATGCACCCCCATAGTCCTCCATGTTTTATAATGCACCCCCATAGTCCTCCATGTTTTATAATGCACCCCCATAGTCCTCCATGTTTTATAATGCAGCTCCATAGTCCTTCTGTTTTATAATGCACCCCCATAGTCCTCCATGTTTCATAATGCACCCCCATAGTCCTCCATGTTTTATAATGCACCCCCATAGTCTTCCATGTTTTATAATGCAGCTCTATAGTCCTCCTGTTTTATAATGCACCCCCATAGTCCTCCATGTTTCATAATGCACCCCCATAGTCCTCCATGTTTTATAATGCACCCCCATAGTCTTCCATGTTTTATAATGCAGCTCCATAGTCCTCCTGTTTTATAATGCACCCCCATAGTCCTCCATGTTTTATAATGCAGCCCCATAGTCCTCCATGTTTTATAATGCAGCTCCATAGTCCTCCTATTTTATAATGCAGCTCCATAGTCCTTCATATTGTATTATGCAGCCCCTATACCATTTAATGCAACCCCATAGGCCTCCATGTACTCTAATGCACCCCCATGGTCCATGTATAAGGTGTCCTTCATATTATATTATGCATTCACCATACCATTTAATGCACCCCCATAGTCCTCCATGTTTTATAATGCAGCTCCATAGTACTCCATATTTTATAATGCAGCGCCATAGTCCTTCATATTATAATATGCAGCCCCCATACCATTTAATTCACCCCATAGGCCTCCATGTATTATAATGCACCCCCATAGTCCATGTATAAGGTGTCTTTCATATTGTATTATGCAGCCCCCCCATATCGTTTAATGAATCCTATAGGCCTCCATGTACTTTAATACACCCCCATAGTCCATGTATGAAGTGTCTTTCATATTGTATTATGCAGCCCCCATACCATTTAATGCACCACAAAGACCTCTGGCCACCATGTACTCACTGATTAAAAAAATAAACAAGTCCTCACCTCTCCTTGTTCCCCCGCTACTCTGGTCAGTGTCCCACGCTCTGCAGTTTCAACTCAGCAGCACTCAGTAGTGAGATCACTACTTTGCTCTGCTCCATCCTTCATCAATACTTGTGCGGTGATGGGGAAGGGCTTGTGGGCGAGGGGTCCCATTGCTGCCGCTGGTACCGGGTCCCCTGACTCACTGACCCCATAGCGGTCGCGTGGTCTGCCACTGAACAGTGCAGCTCCTTTCTCACAGAGAGGAGCCGCTGCTTTTCTACAGGGCGGGTGCAGGGCCACTAACTCTGCTGGGCCTGGTCGCAATCTCTGCGACCGCTATTGGTACGCCCCTGCGCTCATCCTAAACCATGTTGGAAATTTGACGTCAATCTAACCCAATACTTACTGTATGTGTATGGATGCAGAGGTAAATCTAGGTTTTCCTACACCCAGGGCAAAAATTAGGTTTGGTGCACCTCCCATACACAGCTTGAACAGTTTTGATTTGACTGTTCATCCTAATTCTGTAACTGTTCAGTGAAAAACAACAGCCGCTGTATCATCGAGAGGAGGAAGAAGAAAAGCTAGGTGTAAGGAGACCATACAATAAATATGAAAAATGCATTTGAGTAATGATGTGATGACTGTGTGAACCAGAATGTGTAGATTAACCCTGACAGTGAGTATATTAAACACTATATTGATTGTAGATACTACAGTGCTGAATTTTATAATTAACTAGCTGTACTACCCGGCTTCGCCCAGGTTAATAACTGTTGTTAACAAAATAGAATGTATTAACATTCCCGGGATAGAATGTATAAATAGAATGTATTAACGCCCGGGATAGTAACTGTCTCTCTGTTTCTTTCCCATTCTCTGTCTGTCTCCCCCTCTGTATATATCTCTCTGTCTCTCTCTCTATCTCTTTGTCTGTCTGTCTCTTTCCCTGTCTGTCTCTGACTGTTTCTCCGTCTGTCTCAATCTCTTTCCCTGTCTGTCTATCTATCTCTTTGTCTGTCTGTCTATCTCTGTCACTTTCCCTGTCTGTCTCTTTCCCTGTCTGTCTCTTTCCCTCTCTTTCCCTGTCTGTCTATTTCCCTCTCTTTCCCTGTCTGTCTCTTTCCCTCTGTCTCTTTCCCTGTGTCTGTCTCTTTGTCTGTCTCTTTACCTGTCTTTGTCTGTCTCCTACTCTGTCTGTCTCTTTCCCTTTCTTTCCCTGTCTGTCTGTTTCACTGTGTCTGTCTCTGTCTCTTTGTCTGTGTCTGTCTCTTTGTCTGTGACTGTCTCTTTGTCAGTGTCTGTCTCTTTGTGTCTGTCTCTTACCCTGTCTATGTCTGTTTCTTACCCTGTCTGTGTCTGCCTCTTTCCCTGTCTGTGTCTGTTTCTTTCCCTGTCTATGTCTGTTTCTTACCCTGTCTGTGTCTGTCTCTTTCCCTGTCTGTGTCTGTCTCTTTCCCTGTCTGTGTCTGTCTCTTTCCCTGGCTGCATTGTGACACGCCAACATTCCATATAAGGGCGTGGCTGCGCATTCTTCTGAAGTTCTGGCTGCACTGTGGCTCCCAGCTCCATTCGCTTTAATGGAGGCAGGTTTTTTTGGTGAATAACTGTAAAGCGCGGGGTTAAAATTTACCCTCAAAACATAGCCTATGACGCTCTCGGGGTCCAGAAGTGTGAGTGTGCAAAATTTTGTGGCTGTAGCTGCGACGGTGCAGATGCCAATCCCGGACATACACACACACACACACACACACACACACACATTCAGCTTTATATATTAGATGATCCTAAATTAAATACAGTTGTAGTCACCCTTAACTTGTTTACTTGTAGTAACCCTTAACACTTTATTAAGATAGCCATGTATTACAGTATCTGAGAAATTATGGATTCCTACTTGTGTACAGGATAAGAGCCAATAACAGTACATAAATACAGCAGCATTACCACTGTCAGTACTTGAATACATCATGATAACCACCAACAGTAAACAAATACATAATCAGAATCACAGTATCAAAGTGCAGGAATGCATCACGAAAACCATCAGTAGTACAGGACTACATGACCAGAAGCCCCAACAGTACAAAAATGCATCACCTGAACAACTAATAGTACAGAAAAACATCACCAGAACAATCAGTAGTACATGAATACATCACCAGAATCAAAATCAATGCAAGAATACATTACCAAAACCATTGTCAGTACACAAGTACATTACCAAAACAACCAACAGTACAAGCCTCCATCAGCACAGCCATCATCATTACAGGAATACATCACAAGAACCACCATCAGTATAGAAATATATCATCAGAACCAACAACAATGCAGAAATACATCACCAGGACCACCTTCAGTACATAATTAAATGACCAAAACCCATCTGTCCATGAATACATCACCAGAACCATCATCCATTAAGAAATACATCACTAGAACCATCAATAGTACATGGCTACATTACCAGAATCACCATCAACACAGGAATAAAGTATCAGAACCGCATAGTGACAAATTTATAACTGGTGGAGGAAAGTTTAACTAAATGGTCCTAGTTCTTTAGTTCTTTTATCAACCTATGTAACTACTGTATGTAACATTACCAGGCTTAGTACAGCAATCAATTGCAATGTCAGTTCAGCCCCAATACATTTGTATTGCATGAACCTTCAATTCCAAGTATGTCTTTGATAATGGTAAGGAGATACTGGAAGTTGTTGTTATCAGTCATCATCAGACTGCAGACAATACATGAACCACTGACTGTGTCTCCTCAGTACTGAATCAAAAATACACATTTACATCCAGATACCTTAAAGGGAACGTCTCTTCTGAGTAGAGTCATTCTCATCCCTTTCATCTAGATCTTATCCAAGTGCTATGATGACTTTTCACATCCACAGCTCGTCTCTGCAGACTTCCATCTTCTCTTGCTTTTTGTAGTACATCCCAACATGGTGCCCTTAAAAATAACAGTTGCAATATAATGTTCCTGATCCTAAATAAAAATATTAAAAATATTTGGTCTACTTTGTGCATCAAAATAAATAACTGCCCTTCACTGTGCTCCATGCACAAAATATGACCATCACACTGTACCTCTTATGGTACATGGCCTCAGCACTGTATTCTCCTTTGCATGCTGGATCCCCTCTTCCCACTGACTAGTTAGCTATGTACCTCCTATACTGCTCAGGCTCTATAATGTGCCGTTTTATCATACCCCTCCCTCTCAGCACACTGCCCACGCCACACTCTCCCCCTGTTGCACCCTCTACACTCCCCCCACACTACCTAGTCTCTTTATTGTGACCCCTCAGACATTTCTGTCCTTTACTGTCTTTTCACAATATCCCCATATTGTACCCTCACACTTTTATTTCCTAAACTGTACCTTAACACGTGTTTCCCCACCATATTGTTTCTTCACACACTTCTAACCTATACTGTCTCTTCACACATTTTTTCCCACCTACTGTCCCTTCATTCATTTCTCATCCTTCTGTACCCTCACACGTCTCCCCACCATACTGTATCTTCACACACTTCTCCCCTATACTGTCTCCTCACACATTTTTCACATCTACTGTCCCTTCATTCATTTCTCCCCCTTTTGTCCCCTCACACATTCATTTCTCCCTCCTTCCTTTTCACTCACTCATCTCCTCAAACTCTTTCATCATACATTACCCCCTCTCTATACTGTCTCCACACATTCACCCATGTACCCATATTGTCTCCTTATATATTCATCCCCCCTCCCCACACTGTCTCCTCACACATTCTTTCATACCCAACATACTGTCCTTCCCCTCTTTTCTCCCCCATTCTCCCCACAAACTTCTCACCCTGTACTGTCTCCTCACACACCTCCAACATGCTGTCTCCTCACATAATTCTTCCCCCAAGCTGTTCCCTTACACACTTATTGCCCCATCCTATGTCCTCACACTCTTTTCCTTGCATACTGTTCTCTCAGAAACCTCTCCCTTATTGTGTCTCCTCTCACATTACCTATTCCACATACTGTCACCTCACACATTACCTCACCCCTAATCATACTGTCATATTACACAATCATCTATCTAGCCATACTGTCTGCTCACACATTCTGCAACACCTCACCTCCCCATACTGTCTCTACACATATTCTTTTCTACCCCGACCAGTCCATACTCTCTTCTGTTACTATCCAATCAGTGCAGGATGGTCATGTACAAATGCTTCATCAGGCATCTAGTTACCTGCTGAGTGAATATTTATCTACTGCATGTCGATTATTTCCTGCTATGAGAGGGAGAAGGAGCTGCGTCATGAACTGTCGGGACACAGAACTGTCTGAAAACAGTCATTATTGTCACAGTTACATACTAAAGATTCTCTTTATTTTGAAGATTTGCTAGAGGCTGTCTGTAGTACGTTGTCATTTGCATTTCTGACCCCCTTAAAACAGGTAAATTAGTGAAACTCAGGGAATAACGTTATAATTAAAGAGGACAGGGGGTGATTCTCCTGTACCTGCACCTATGTATTGTATATAAGTGTCTGAGTTTAAGCTATACGATATGTAATATATGTACACAGTGATACCACCAGCAGAATAGTGAGTGCAGCTCTGGAGTATAATACAGGATGTAACTCAGGATCAGTAATGTAATGTATGTACACAGTGACTGCACCAGCAGAATAGTGAGTGCAGCTCTGGAGTATAATACAGGATGTAACTCAGGATCAGTAATGTAATGTAGGTATGTTATGTACACAGTGAATTTATGTTATACTAGCTGTACTACCCGGCTTCGCCCGGGTTAATAACTGCTATTAACAAAATAGAATGTAGTAACAGACATGTATTGTGCACACAAAAACCACAAAACAAATAGATAGAAATGTAATTATTAAAAGGCAAAAACTAAGCTAATAGAAGCATTTCACAACATATATTTCAACACCACAGATATTCCACACAGATTTAACTAAATTGGCCAAGTAATGTGCTCCGTCTGTCTCTTTCCAGGTCTGTCTCTTTCCCCGTCTTTCTCTTTCCCCGTCTGTCTCTTTCCCCGTCTGCCTCTTTCCCCGTCTGCCTCTTTCCCCGTCTGCCTCTTTCCCCGTCTGCCTCTTTCCCCGTCTGCCTCTTTCCCCGTCTGTCTCTTTCCCCGTCTGTCTCTTTCCTTGTCTGCCTGTCTCTGTCTGTCTCTTTCTTTGTCTGTCTCTATCTCTCTGTTTCTTTCCCCATCTGTCTCTTTCCAGGTCTGTCTCTTTCCCAGGTCTGTCTCTTCCCCGTCTGTCTCCCCGTCTCTTTGTGTATGTCTTTTCCTGTCTGCCTGTCTTTGTCTGTCTCTATTTCTCTGTCTCTTTCCCAGTCTGTCTCTATCAAGGTCTGTGTCTTTCCCCATCTATCTTTGTCTGTCTCTCTGGCTGTCTCCTCCTTCCCTGTCTCTGTCCCTGTCTGAATGTCTGTCTGTCTCTTTCCCCATCTGTCTCTTTCCAGGTCTGTCTCTTTCCCCGTCTGTCTCTGTCTGTCTTTTTCACCGTCTGTCTCTGTTTGCCTCTTTCCCTGTCTGTCTCTATCTTTCTCTCTCTGTCTGTCTCTGACTGTCTCTATCTCTCTGTCTCTTTCCCTGTCTGTCTCTGTCTCTCTGTCTGTCTCTGTCTGTCTCTATCTCTCTGTCTCTTTCCAGGTCTGTCTCTTTCCCTGTCTGTCTCTGTCTGTCTGTCTCTATCCGTCTCCCCACCGACATCTTAGTACCTCACATATAAGCTTCTTATACTATGAATGTCTTTTGTTCTTATAGCAACCACTCACAGCTCCTACTAATAACCTGTAGTTCCAGGCTCCATTTACTTTAATGGAGGCATGTTTTTTGGAGAGTAACTGTAAAGCTCGGGGTTACATTTTCCTGTCAAAACATAGTCTACAATGTTCCCTGGGTCACGTGAGTTGTCTGTGCAAAATTTTGTGATTGTAAATGCGACGGTGCGGATACACTTTTCTTTTCACTTTTTCCCCATTATGTAGATAGGGGAAAAATTGATTGGTAAATTGGAATGCGAGGGGTTAAAATTTCGCCTCACAACATAGCCTATGACGCTCTCGAGGTCCAAACGTGTGAGTGTGCAAAATTTTGTGGCTGTAGCTGCGACGGTGCAGATACCATACACACACACACACACACACACACACACACACACATTCAGCTTTATATATTAGATACCTAATATATAAAGCTGAATGTGTGTATGTATGCAGGGCCGTATTTACCATTAGGCACCCGTGGTCCCGTGCCTGGGGCGGCAGGATGCGGGGGGGCAGCACCTTCTAGCAGTAAAAAATCCATTAAATCCGCTGTATTTTCGGAGGGGGGAGGGGGGAGAGGCACACCTCTATTTATTTGTATCCACATCAATTAAGACGCGAATGCAGACAAACTGCAGCGGCCGGGCACAGAGAGCTGATTGACCCCGGAACTGCCGGCGCCGCACTTCCGGGGTCACAGGCGCGCCAATCAGCTCCTTCCTCTTTGCTGCGTCCAATGCTGTGTGGATTTCACATGCAGAGCTCACAGCAGGACGCCGCAGAGGACACCGCGATGGAAGCTGGTGTCAGAAGAGGATACTCACGTCACGTGAGCCAGGAAGATGACAGCGGGCCCTGGAGCAGGTAAGTGCTCGCAGAGCTGAAGATTCATAAGGCGCGTGGGGGTGTCTCTAATGCAGACTGGAGATCTGCGCATGTGGTGGGGGGAGAGAGGCTGATATTGGGGGAGACTTGGGGGAAGAGAATCTGATACTGGGGGAGGCTGGGAGGAGAGAGTCTGATGCTGGGGGAGACTGATGCTGGGGGAGGCTAGGGGGGGGAGGCTGATGCTGGGGGAGGCTGGGAGGGGAAGGCTGATGCTGGGGGAAGCTAGGAGGGGGGAGGCTGATGCTGGGGAGGCTGACGCTGGGGGAGGCTGGGAGGAGGGAGGCTGAGGCTGATGCTGGGGGAGACTGGGAGGAGAGAGGCTGAAGCTGGGGGAGGCTGATGCTGGGGGAGGCTGGGAGGTGGGAGGCTGATGCTGGGGGAGGTTGGGAGGAGGGAGGCTGATGCTGGGGGAGGTTGATGCTGGGGGAGGCTGGGAGGAGGGAGGCTGATGCTGGAGGAGGCTAGGAGGGGGGAGGCTGATGCTGGGGGAGGCTGTGAGGAGGGAGGCTGATGCTGAGGGAGGCTGATGCTGGGGGAGGCTGGGAGGAAAGAGGCTGATGTTGGGGGGAGGCTGATGCTGGGGGAGGCTGGGAGGAGGGAGGCTGATGCTGGGGGAGGCTGGGAGGAGGGAGGCTGATGCTGAGGGAGGCTGATGCTGGGGGAGGCTGGGAGGAGAGAGGCTGATGCTGGGGGAGGCTGGGAGGAGAGAGGCTGATGCTGGGGGAGGCTGGGAGGAGAGAGGCTGATGCTGGGGCAGGCTGGGAGGAAAGAGGCTGATGCTGAGGGAGGCTGGGAGCAAAGAGGCTGATGCTGGGGGAGGCTGGAAGGAGGGAAGCTGATGCTAAGGGAGGCTGATGCTTGGGGAGGCTAGGAGGGGGGAGGCTGATGCTGGGGGAGGCTGAGAGTTGGGAGGCTGATGCTGAGGGAGGCTGGGAGGAGGGAGGCTGATGCTGAGGGAGGCTGATGCTGGGGGAGGCTGGGAGGAGAGAGGCTGATGCTGGGGGAGGCTGATGCTGGGGGAGGCTGGGAGGGGGAGGCTGATGCTGAGAGAGGCTGGGAGGAGAGAGGCTGATGCTGGGGGAGGCTGGGAGAAGAGAGGCTGATGCTGGGGGAGGCTGATGCTCGGGGAGGCTGGGAGGACAGAGGCTGATGTTGGGGGAGGCTGATGCTGGGAGAGGCTGGGAGGGGGGAGGCTGATGCTAGGGGAGGCTGGGAGGAGAGAGGCTGATGCTGGGGGAGGCTGGGAGAAGAGAGGCTGATGTTGGGGGCAGAGAGGCTGATGCTGGGGGAAGCTGGGGGAGAGAGGCTGATGCTGGGGGAAGCTGGGGGAGAGAGGCTGATGCTGGGGGAAGCTGGGGGAGAGAGGCTGATGCTGGGTAAAGCTGGGGGAGAGAGGCTGATGCTAGGGGACGCTGGGGGGAGAGAGGCTGATGCTGGGGGGGCTGGGGGGAGAGAGGCTGATGCTGGGGGACGCTGGGGGGAGAGAGGTTGATGTTGGGGGGGCTGGGGAAGAGAGGCTGATGCTGGGGGAGAGGCTGCTGCTGAAGGCGGGGGAGAGAGGCTGCTGCTGGGGGAATGGGAGAGAGGGGCCAATGCTAGAGACAGAGGACAAGGGTTGAGGGATAGTGCAATGACAAAATCGATGGCGGGCAGTGTAAGGACTCAGAATGAGAGGGGGGCAGCATTGGGAGCTCATTATGGAGAAGGTGCAGCATGTGTGGGCTCAGTATGGAGTGGAACAATGTAGGGGAGTCAATATCAAGAGTGGGGTAGTGTGTGTGTGGGGGGGTGTCTCAGCATAAGCATTAGTGTGGTGGTCTTAGTATGATGAATGGGGCAGCATGGAGGTGTCATTATGGAAAAGAGGAAGGCAGCATTAGGAGCTCATGAAGAGGGGCAGCATGCATGGGACATTGTGAGGAGAGGGCAGCATGCATGGGACATTGTGAGAAGGGGGCAGCATGCATGGGACACTGTGAGGAGGGGGCATCATGCATGGGACATTGTGAGGAAGGAGCAGCATGCATGGGACACTGTGAGGAGGGGGCAGAATGCATGGGACACTGTGAGGAGGGGCAGCATGCATGGGACATTGTGAGGAGGGAGCAGCATGCATGGGACATTGTGAGAAGGGGGCAGCATGCATGGGACATTGTGAGGAGGGAGCAGCATGCATGGGACACTGTGAGGAGGGGGCAGCATGCATGGGACATTGTGAGGAGGGGGCAGCATGCATGGGAAACTGTGAGGAGGGGGCAGCATGCATGGGACATTGTGAGGAGTGGGCAGCATGCATGGGACATTGTGAGGAGGGAGCAGCATGCATGGGACACTGTGAGGAGGGGGCAGCATGCATGGGACATTGTGAGGAGGGAGCAGCATGCATGGGACATTGTGAGAAGGGGGCAGCATGCATGGGACATTGTGAGGAGGGGGCAGCATGCATGGCACATTGTGAGGAGGGGACAGCATGCATGGGAAACTGTGAGGAGGGGGCAGCATGCATGGGACATTGTGAGGAGTGGGCAGCATGCATGGGACATTGTGAGGAGGGAGCAGCATGCATGGGACACTGTGAGGAGGGGGCAGCATGCATGGGACATTGTGAGGAGGGGGCAGCATGCATGGGACATTATGAGGAGGGAGCAGCATGCATGGGACACTGTGAGGAGGGGGAAGCATGCATGGGACATTGTGAGGAAGGGGCAGTATGCATGGGACATTGTGAGGAGGGGGCAGCATGCATGGGACATTGTGAGGAGGGGGCAGCATGCATGGGACATTGTGAGGAGGGGGCAGTATGCATGGGACATTGTGAGGAGGGGGCAGCATGCATGGGACATTGTGAGGAGGGGGCAGCATGCATGGGACATTGTGAGGAGGGGGCAGCATGCATGGGACATTGTGAGGAGGGGGCAGCATGCATGGGACATTGTGAGGAGGGGGCAGCATGTATGGGACATTGTGAGGAGGGGGCAGCATGCATGGGACATTGTGAGGAGGGGGCAGCATAATGTGAGGTCAATGTGCAGATCATATTTCATAATTGAGGAAGGTGTGGTGGGTATAATTTATAAGGGAGGGCAGTGTGTAGTTTATTAGGGGCAGTGTGACAGTCACAGTATATAAGTGGGGATGGTGTGGTGGAAATATTTTATACTCATGCTATGTTTTGATGTGCCTGTGGTGATCCCCATTGGGGGGGGTGGTAGTGCCCTTCATTTCTCATTGATACTTTTTCAAGTGTTTTACAGAGTAGATCTGCCTTAAACAGATGTCGTGTGCGAAAACTCAGTGTTACGTTGTCACTAAGGGGCGCGACCACTTAAAGTGCCTAGGGCAGCACGAAGGCAAAATACAGCCCTGTATGTATGTGTGTGTGTGTGTGTGTGTGTGTATGTATGTCCGGGATTGGCATCTGCACCGTCGCAGCTACAGCCACAAAATTTTGCACACTCACACGTTTGGACCCCGAGAGCGTCATAGGCTATGTTGTGAGGCGAAATTTTAACCCTGCGCATTCCAATTTACCAATTAATTTTGCCCCTATCTATATAACGGGGAAAAGTGAAACGAAAAGTGTATCCGCACCGTCGCATTTACAATCACGAAATTTTGCACAGACACCTCATGTGACCCAGGGAACGTCGTAGACTATGTTTTGACAGGAAAATGTAACACCGTGCTTTACAGTTACTCTCCAAAAAACAGGCCTTCATTAAAGTAAATGGAGCCTGGAACTACAGGTTATTAGTAGGAGCTGTGATTGGTTGCTACAGGAACAAAAGACATTCATAGTATAAGAAGCTTATATGTGAGGTAATAAGATGTCGGTGGGGAGACGGATAGAGAGAAACAGACAGAGAGACAGACAGAGACAGACAGAGAGACAAACAGGGAAAAAGACAGAAAGATAGAGACAGACAGGGAAAGAGACAGACAGAGACAAACGGTGAAAGAGACAGAGACAGACGGAGAAAGAGACAGACCTGGAAAGAGACAGACCTGGAAAGAGACAGATTGGGAAAGAGACAGACAGACATGCAGACAGGGACAGAGACAGGCAGACAGCGAAGGAGGAGACAGCCAGAGAGACAGACAAAGAGAGATCGGGAAAGACACAGACCTTGATAGAGACACACGGGGAAAGAGACAGAGAAATAGAGACAGACAAGGAAAGAGACAGACATAGACAGGCAGACAGGGAAAGAGACAGACAGGAAAAGACACAGACAAAGAGATGGGGAGACAGACGGGGAAAGAGACAGACCTGGGAAAGAGACAGACCTAGAAAGAGACAGATGGGGAAAGAAACAGAGAGATAAAGACAGAAAAAAATAAAAGAGACAGACAGAGACAGGCAGATGGGGAAAGAGACAGTCAGGGAAAGAGACAGACAGGGAAAGAGACAGACCTGGAAAGAGATAGGCGGAGAACATTACTTGGCCAATTTAGTTAAATCTGTGTGGAATATCTGTGGTGTTGAAATACATGTTGTGAAATGCTTCTACTAGCTTAGTTTTTGCCTTTTAATAATTACATTTCTATCTATTTGTTTTGTGGTTTTTGTGTGCAGAATACATTTTTGTTAATACATTCTATTTTGTTAACAACAGTTATTAACCCGGGCGAAGCCGGGTAGTACAGCTAGTAGAATATATAGTAGGTGATGGGTTGTAGTAATTGACTGTTCACTTTAAACAATAATGAGTGGGTGTATGTTGTATTTTGTGCAGTTTATGGACGGATTCACATTGCAGTGGAAGCACAAAAATAAAATTCTAGATCTGAAACCTGTAGACGTTTCCCTATTCTGTAGTTTGGTATTTGCAGGCGGCGGGCTGATCAACTAAAGAGGAAACATCTGACAGCGCAGTGTACATGTAATATGCACAGTTATAAGGGGAGGGAAATAATGTAAATGTAAAGTGTGGCCGGAGATAACCAGTGACACCCCCCGGGGGCTATTTTTGGTTTATGTGAACGTCACCAGCAACCAAACAAATTTATCACAACACGGCTGCAGGAAGCAGGGTCGTGTCTACATGTAACGGACGGATCACACGCGTCACACAGAGGATGGTGCCGAACCGGCGAAGACACCCGCAACAGATCCACCAGGAGGGGGGCGCTCTATGGACTCTATCACGTCTATGGACTTATTAATCTGACCGGACAGGTAGGAAATGCACAGCTTATGTATAGGGTCTTTACAGGGCTATAAAGACTCAGCACCAGAAAAAACTATGGGGATGAATGGAGAGTGTTGGTCCACAAAGGGTCCAAATGTGGGAGTGATGTAAAGAATATATAAAATATTGCAGAAAAAAATGTCTTCAAAATGTAAAAGGGCAAAAATAAAGAAATAAAATACACAAAAAAAGAGCCAGTCATATTTACTAATTCCGGACCAGGAAGGGTGAATATGGCTGTTATTTTCTGGTGTTCTCATTATATTATTATATTTTTAATGTTGCTTTTTTATTTTTATGTTTTCTTATTATTAGTAGTAGTACTTTTGTATAAAACTATTATTATTATTATTATTAATTATTAATTATATTGTTATTGTTGCTTTTTATATTTTCTTATTATTAGTAGAATTACTTTTGTATAAAACTATTAGCAATATTATATTATATTTTTATTGTTACTTTTTATATTTGTATGTTTTCTTATTATTAATAGTAGTACTTTTGTATAAAAACTATTAGGAATAGTATATTATTTAAATTATATTATTATTTAGCAGTATTATTTCATAATTGAAATTCATCTTTTCAAGTTATGCTACTATAATTATATAATCATCATTACTGTTTTTCCTATTTTTTTTAATTCTACTTTTTGTTAGAAATAAGAATTGTCTAATTTTACTGTGATGCGTTGAAAAAAAGTTAGTGATACCATAGAAGCTAAAGTATGTGGCCTTCATCTGTTTCCTTGTAATAGGACTTAGGGGCACTTTGCACGTTGCGACATCGCTAGCATCGGCTAGCGATGCCAAGCGCGATAGTCCCCGCCCCCCGTCGCACATGTGATATCTTGTGATAGCTGCCGTAGTGAATATTATCGCTACGGCAGCTTCACACGCACTTACCTGCCCTGCGACGTCGCTCTGGCCGGCGACCCGCCTCCTTCCTAAGGGGGCGGGTCGTGCGGCGTCACAGCGATGTCACACAGCAGGCGGCCAATAGAAGCGGAGGGGTGGAGATGAGCGGGACGTAAGCATCCCACCCACTTTCTTTCTTCCGCATAGCCGGTGGAGGCAGGTAGGAGATGTTCCTCGCTCCTGCGGCTTCATACACAGCGATGTGTGCTGCCGCAGGAACGAGGAACAACATCGTATCTCCTATCGGTGCGACATTATGAAAATAACCAACGCTACACAGATCACCGATTTACAACGCTTTTGCGATTGTTTATCTGCGCATCTAGGCTTTACACGTTGCGACGTCGTTACCGACGCCGTATGTGCGTCCCTTTCGATTTGACCCCGACGATATCACAGTAGCGATGTCGCAACGTGCAAAGTACCCCTTAGTCCATGAAACCTTCTGTAGATGTGTGTGTGTGTATAAAAAAAAATGTCATAATGGAAAACATTTTTACAGAAAAAAATAAACATCCGAAAAATAATAAAATATAAAAAATACTATAATATATATAGTATATTTTATTATTTTTGGGATGTTTATTTTTTTTTTCTCTAAAAATGTTTTCCCTTATGACGGTTTTTTTATACACACACACCACACACACACACACAACTCTGGCAAAAATTAAGAGACCACTTCCAAATTTTCAGTTTTTCTGATTTTTCTCTTTATATTTTTGAGTAAAATGTAAATTGCTCTTTTATTCTATAAACTACTGACGACGTCTCCGAATTTCCAAGCAAAAAATTGTGTATTTATTTTCTGAAAATGAGAAATGGTCAAAATAACAAAACAATGCACAGAGCTTTTACACCTCAAATAATGCAAAGAAAACAAGTTCATAATCATTTAGAAACAACAACACTAATAATGTTTTATCTCAGGAAGATTCAGAAATCAATGTTTTGTGGAATAACCAGGATGTTTAATCCCAGCTTTCATGCGTCTTGGCTGCTTTCCACCAGTCGGTCACACTGCTTTTGGGTGACCTTATGCTACTCCTGGGGCAAAAATGTAAGCAGTTCTTCTTTGTTTGATGGCTTGTGACTATCCATCTTCCTCTTGATTACATTCCAGAGGTTTTCAATGGGGTTCAGGTCTGGAGATTGGGCTGGCCATGACAGGGTTTTGATGTGGTGGTCCTTCATCCAAACATTTACCTAGCTGTGTAACATGGCGCATTGTCCTGCTGGAAAAAACAGTCCTCAGAGTTGGGGAACATTGCCAGAGCAGAAGGAAGCAACTGTTTTTCCGAGATTACCTTGTACGCGGCTTGATTCATACGTCCCTTGAAAAGTTTAACCTGCCCAATTCCAGCCTTGCTGAAGCATCCCCAGATCATCACCGATCCTCCACCAAATTTCACAGTGGGTGCAAGAAACTGTGGCTTGTACACCTCTCCAGCTCTCAGTCTAACCATTAGACGACCAGGTGTTTGGCAAAGCTGAAAATTAGACTCATCACAGAAGATTACCTTACTCCAGAAATTGGGCAGTTTAAACTTTATGAAGGACGTATGAATCAAGCGGCATACAAGGTTATCTTGGAAAAACAGCTGCTTCCATCTGCTCAGGCAATGTTCCTCAACTCTGAGGACTGTTTTTTTCCAGCAGGACAATGTGCCATGTCACACAGCTAGGTCAATCAATGTGTGGATGAAGGACCACCACATCAAAACCCTGTCATGGCCAGCCCAATCTCCAGACCTGAACCCCATTGAAAACCTCTGGAATGTAATCAAGAGGAAGATGGATAGTCACAAACCATGAAACAAAGAAGAACTGCTTATTTTTTTGCCCCAGGAGTGGCATAAGGTCACCCAAAAGCAGTGTGACAGACTGGTGGAAAGCAGCCAAGACGCATTAAAGCTGGGATTAAACATTATGGTTATTCCACAAAATATTGATTTCTGAATCTTCCCGAGGTAAAACATTATTAGTATTGTTGTTTCTAAATGATTATGAACTTGTTTTCTTTGCATTATTTGAGGTGTGAAAGCTCTGTGCATTGTTTTGTTATTTTCACCAGTTCTCATTTTCAGAAAATAAATACAAAATTTATTGCTTGGAAATTCGGAGACGTTGTCAGTAGTTTATAGAATAAAACAGCAATTTACATTTTACTCAAAAATATAAAGAGAAAAATCAGAAAAACTGTCAATTTTTGCAGCGGTCTCTTAATTTTTGCATGTTTATGGCATTACTCGTCTGGAGGTCATAAATGTCCTTGATGGGAGGACCCAAGTAGGTCAAATTCCCCCAGTGCCTCCATTGCAATCCTGAAGACAATTTTTATCCGGGGCTTCCTGCTAGTTATGACACATAGCATGGCAGATATTTCTGGGCACTGTTTGGCAATGTTTCGGTAGTGTATGATAATATTGTTGAGACACTGTTATATGGGTGCTTTATAGAAGTACCTGCAAAATACCGGCGACTTCGCTCACGGAAAATATGTTAAATTGTTGGTTACGCTAAGGTTGAGTTTTCAGTTTCCCCCTGACATCTTCGTTTTTTCAACTCTTCTTTTTTGTTAGTTTGGTGTTAATAGTTGTTTATTTTGACAGATTTGTACAAGTACATAAAAAACATTTAAAGGGGGACAGCATAGTGCAACCCTTCACCCCTCCCCCAGTGTAACCTATGTGTGACGCCCTGGACTAGCCAGGTAGTCACAGACATAACATCACACACACCCCCTCCCCCGGATAGTTACACCAGTCAAACACAAAACCCTTGTTGCCTCCCTCCAGGGTCTGATGTCCACACCAGGTGGGGCGGAGCCAGGTGGTTGGCCCCACCCACTGAGGAGTTCACAGGCCTGTAGGCGGGAAAAGCAGTTCAGTTTTAGTTTGGAGGTGAAAGTGAGAGGACAGGACCTGTCGGTGTCTGGGTAGGAACCCAGGCACTGTCAGCAAGGTTGGCAGACGGTGGTGGCCGTCTGCAGGAGTTAGTGGAACTCTGTGGAACCGTAGGACCGGGGTTGGGCGGTGGCCCGCCGGTACCGAACTGGGGAGCAGAGTGAAGCTAAGCACAAAGGCAGGGCCATCGGACCCCAACCAGGCTAGGAGTCGCTGACAACGGTCAAATCCGAAAGTGACTGGAATCCCAGGGGTTTCCTAACAACCAAGACCCGACAGAAGGCAACAGTCCACACCGTGAGGATACACAGCCACCGCCACAGGCTAGAGATCCAAGGGCCAGCGCCTGCGGGCAAAAAGGGCTCCTTCGGTACCTATTCGCCGGGGAGCGGACTACCGGTGGGCAACCACAGGAGTCAGAACATTCTAACAGGTGCAGGGAAAGACAGCCACCATCAGCCGTCCGGGCAGAGCACAAACACTGCAGCCGGCTGCGGGACCCGTCCATCCAGCCGTTTGGTTTACCAGAGACTCTGTCATTGACTACCTGAGTGAGTACACCAGTGCTATCTGGCACCGAACCGCGCAGTCCCTGCAACCCTGCACCCCAGCCATCCAGCCTCCCCGTTACACCACCAGGCCCCGGGATCGCCAACCCCTACCCACGGAGGGGACAACATCCTAGCTGCTCCATACCATCTCTCCCGGGATCCCTGTCACCAGCAGCGGTGGTGCCTATAATCACCACGACCCGTAGGTGGCGTCACAAACTATTTCCCAAAACAAACCACCCCTTTTCACTCGTGGGCGAGGAGCGCTGCTCAAGTCCCCGGGTCCAGCCCACCGCTCAAGCCACCGAGCAGCAGCAGCAGCCACGGACCCGTGCGCAGCAAGCGCGTCCCCTCCGCCCGCGACATATGCATGGTTAGCGGACAAAGGAGTAAGATAGGTATACAGCCACGTTATTCACTTGTCTCAGCCGTTTGAGACGGTTTTGCTTTCTTGACTTGTGGATTGACTTGCCCAATAGACGGTAATTTCTGTGGGCGGCATTTTAAAAAACAGTATTATGGCCCTTAGTAATCATTTCACAATGATAAGAGATCTAATAGGTGAATATATATACATATATATATATATATATATATATATACATACAGTTAGGTCCAGAAATATTTGGACAGTGACACAATTTTGGCGAGTTGGGCTCTGCATGCCACCACATTGGATTTGAAATGAAACCTTTACAACAGAATTCAAGTGCAGATTGTAACGTTTAATTTGAAGGTTTGAACAAAAATATCTGATAGAAATTGTAGGAATTGTCACATTTCTTTACAAACACTCCACATTTTAGGAGGTCAAAAGTAATTGGACAAATAAACCAAACCCAAACAAAATATTTTTATTTTCAATATTTTGTTGCGAATCCTTTGGAGGCAATCACTGCCTTAAGTCTGGAACCCATGGACATCACCAAACACTGGGTTTCCTCCTTCTTAATGCTTTGCCAGGCCTTTCCAGCCGCAGCCTTCAGGTCTTGCTTGTTTGTGGGTCTTTCCGTCTTAAGTCTGGATTTGAGCAAGTGAAATGCATGCTCAATTGGGTTAAGATCTGGTGATTGACTTGGCCATTGCAGAATGTTCCACTTTTTTGCACTCATGAACTCCTGGGTAGCTTTGGCTGTATGCTTGGGGTCATTGTCCATCTGTACTATGAAGCACCGTCCGATCAACTTTGCGGCATTTGGATGAATCTGGGCTGAAAGTATATCCCGGTACACTTCAGAATTCATCCGGCTACTCTTGTCTGCTGTTATGTCATCAATAAACACAAGTGACCCAGTGCCATTGAAAGCCATGCATGCCCATGCCATCACGTTGCCTCCACCATGTTTTACAGAGGATGTGGTGTGCCTTGGATCATGTGCCGTTCCCTTTCTTCTCCAAACCTTTTTCTTCCCATCATTCTGGTACAGGTTGATCTTGGTCTCATCTGTCCATAGAATACTTTTCCAGAACTGAGCTGGCTTCATGAGGTGTTTTTCAGCAAATGTAACTCTGGCCTGTCTATTTTTGGAATTGATGAATGGTTTGCATCTAGATGTGAACCCTTTGTATTTACTTTCATGGAGTCTTCTCTTTACTGTTGACTTAGAGACAGATACACCTACTTCACTGAGAGTGTTCTGGACTTCAGTTGATGTTGTGAACGGGTTCTTCTTCACCAAAGAAAGTATGCGGCGATCATCCACCACTGTTGTCATCCGTGGACGCCCAGGCCTTTTTGAGTTCCCAAGCTCACCAGTCAATTCCTTTTTTCTCAGAATGTACCCGACTGTTGATTTTGCTACTCCAAGCATGTCTGCTATCTCTCTGATGGATTTTTTCTTTTTTTTCAGCCTCAGGATGTTCTGCTTCACCTCAATTGAGAGTTCCTTAGACCGCATGTTGTCTGGTCACAGCAACAGCTTCCAAATGCAAAACCACACACCTGTAATCAACCCCAGACCTTTTAACTACTTCATTGATTACAGGTTAACGAGAGAGACACCTTCAGAGTTAATTGCAGCCCTTAGAGTCCCTTGTCCAATTACTTTTGGTCCCTTTAAAAAGAGGAGGCTATGCATTACAGAGCTATGATTCCTAAACCCTTTCTCCGATTTGGATGTGAAAACTCTCATATTGCAGCTGGGAGTGTGCACTTTCAGCCCATATTATATATATAATTGTATTTCTGAACATGTTTTTGTAAACAGCTAAAATAACAAAACTTGTGTCACTGTCCAAATATTTCTGGACCTAACTGTATATAAAGCAGAAAATGTGTCCTGAAGGATCTGACACCTCGGTTCTGAATGCTGCCTCACAGTCAGGCTGTTCTAGTTGTCAACTGCAAACAATTAGAGCTCAGCTTTCATTTTACCTCAGCAGATTCAATGCTGAAAGCTGCACTTTTTTTTTTTTGAATGATCTTACTGTGAGGCAGTTCTTATAAATGAGGCCCCAGTTATTCTGCAGTGGCTATGGGTAACTAGAACTATCTTACTGTGAGGCAATTCTCATAAATAAGTCCATAGTAACTTCTGCAGTGGCTATAGGCAACCAGAATGAATCAATACTCATAAATCAAGCCACACTTACTTCTACCGTGGCTATAGGAAAAAAGAACAATCTTACTGTGAGGTAATCTTCATAAATGAAGCCCCAGTTACTTCTGTGCTGCCTATATGCAACCAGAACGATCTGACTGTGAGGCAATTCTCATAAATGATGCTTCAGTTACTTCTGCAGTGGCTATAGTCAACCAGAATGATCTTACTGTGAGGCAATCTTCATAAATTAGGCCCCAGTTACTTCTGCATTGACTATAGGCAACCAGAACGATCTTTCAGAACTGGTTATTTTTTTTTTTTATACATTTTTGAATTTTTATTTCACAATTTAAACTAGAAAAAAAAAGTATATATGTTTGGTATTGCCTTAAATGATACTGACTTTCATAGTCATTTTACCGTATACTGAACACTGTACATAAAATAAAAAAAAATTGTGGCATTGCGCTTTTATTGCTGTTTTTCTGGATTCAGAATGTTCTTACCATTTTTTTGTCCATCACGTGATAAAAGGATTGATGTCATTCTAAAGTAAGACAGGACTCGCAAAAAAAAGCACTCACTTAAATATAATATATATATATATATATATATATATATTTATACTAGCTGTAGTTCCCGGCGTTACCCGGGATAGTAACTGTCTCTCTCTGTCTCTCTCTCTCTCTTTCCCTGTCTGTCTCTTTGTCTGTCTCTCTCTGTCTCTTTCCCTGTCTGACTCTTTGTCTGTCTCTCTCTGTCTCTTTCCCTGTCTGTCTCTGTCTGTCTCTCTCTGTCTCTTTCCCTGTCTGTCTCTCTCTGTCTCTTTCCCTATCTGTCTCTTTGTCTGTCTCTCTCTGTCTCTTTCCCTGTATGTCTCTGTCTGTCTCTTTCTGTCTCTTTCCCTGTCTGTCTCTTTGTCTGTCTCTCTCTGTTTCTTTCCCTGTCTGTCTCTGTCTGTCTCTTTCCCTGTCTGTCTCTGTCTGTCTCTCTCTGTCTCTTTCCCTGTCTCTCTCTCTCTGTCTCTTTCCCTATCTGTCTCTTTGTCTGTCTCTCTCTGTCTCTTTCCCTGTCTGTCTCTGTCTGTCTCTTTCCCTGTCTGACTCTTTGTCTGTCTCTCTCTGTCTCTTTCCCTGTCTGTCTCTGTCTGTCTCTCTCTGTCTCTTTCCCTGTCTGTCTCTCTCTGTCTCTTTCCCTATCTCTCTCTTTGTCTCTCTCTGTCTCTTTCCCTGTATGTCTCTGTCTGTCTCTTTCTGTCTCTTTTCCTGTCTGTCTCTTTGTCTGTCTCTCTCTGTTTCTTTCCCTGTCTGTCTCTCTCTGTCTCTTTCCCTGTCTGTCTCTGTCTGTTTCTGTCTCTTTCCCTGTCTGTCTCTCTCTGTCTCTTTCCCTGTCTGTCTCTTTGTCTGTCTCTTTCTGTCTATTTCCCTGTCTGTCTCTTTGTCTGTCTCTCTCTGTCTCTTTCCCTGTCTCTTTCCCTGGCTGCATTGTGACACGCCAACATTCTTCTGAAGTTCTGGCTTCACTGTGGCTCCCAGCTCCATTGACTTTAATGTAAGGAGGTTTTTTGGCGAATAACTGTAAAGCGTGCCATCACGTTTTCCCCTCAAAACAGTCTATGACGTTCCCTGAGTCACATGAGGTGTCTGTGCACATTTTCGTGATTGTAAATGCGACGGTGAGGATTCCTTTAGGGGACACTCACACATACACACACATATACACACACATACACACACATACATACATACACTCAGGTTTATATATTAGATATTGTTATGTCCCGGTGGTGGATTCACTGGACCATCCACCGGACTCCCCTGGAGAGGCAACCAAGAGCTAACCCCTATACAGGGACTGTCTGGTCGCCCCACCAGAGGGCCTAAATGCACGGCAGCTGGAACACGAGTAGGTACGGGAACAGCGTCCTTCAAGGAACTGGTAGTACGGAGTCTCTGGGGCCACAGGGTTCCAGGAGACAGTGTCGGAATCAGGTTCAGGTGCCGGGTTGGAACAACAGACGGGATCTGGGTCCAGCTGGGCGTGAAGGTTGAGGTCGTCAGGCGAAGTACAAGTGACGGGTTCAGCCTGACAGGAGATGGCAGAATCCTCAGCACACGGTCACCGGGACACTTCCTGGGAGATCGGCACACTGGGACCAGGTCAGGACGGCAGACGGGCTTTGCGGAAGACAAAGGGTTAATTGGGATGCAATGCACAGAGAGACCTGACATCTAGCTCAAAGAACACGGTGCTCAGACGCCGCCCACATGGAAAGGGAAGCCTTATATACCCTGTCGCAGTATCATGTCGTATCCTGCTTCAGGAGTGCTGGGCCAATAAGTTAAGGTGAGTGGGCGCGGCCCCGCCCTATACACATGCATGGGGCTCAGAATCAGAACCAGACAACTCAGAGTCAGGCCACTCAGAGTCAGACACAAGGGAGCAGGACGCAGGGGAGCACGAGCGGGAGCGGCAGACGTGACCGGTGGGCACGTGGACCGGATCAGTGGGTAAGGAGTGATACCGTGAGACTGGATCGGTGGGTAAGGAGCGATGCCTTGACGGCGGGACCGTGACAGTACCCCCCCTTTACGCCCCCCCCTCTGCGCAAAGTACCCCCAAGGTACCTCGGACCGGGCCTCCGAGCCAAGAATCACCCCATCAACAGGGAAGGACAGCGTACCCCACACCGTTTTCCTGGCCACGATACCCCTTACCAGATAACCCTTGTCAGTGGCAACAGAAAGAGGAGGAGCACAGGTAGTAGAAGAGAGGGAAGCGAGGACGACCGGCTCGGGTGTCCCGGACTGGGCACAGGACGGACAAGCAGAGACAAAGGAGGCGACATCCTGAGGATGAGATGGCCACCAATGGGCCCAACCAATAGTGCTCAGGGTGTCCGCCTGACTGGCGTGTTCGGTTGTCTCAGAAGAATGCCCCCACTGAAGGACCTTAATTCTGTCGGACTCCGCGACAAAGGACTTCCCAGGAGGAACCTGTGCCAGGGGGGACGTAGTCACCAGAACGACTTCATCAGGACCGGGCCGGACTGAGTTGTCTCATCTACTGGATCCAGGGGCAAAAAAGACTCTAGGGCCAAAGACTGTGGAATGATGCTAGGCTGCGTCGTCTCTTCTCGTTGTTAATGCGGCATGACAGACTCCGGTGCCCGGGGCTGAGGAATGGGCTGCAGATAGGTGTCGTGGCACAAGGGACCCCAGCGAGTGATTGCACCAGAGCACCAACTGATGTCCGGATCATGAAGTCGTAACTAGGGCAGGCCCAGCAGGAGCGCGTCGGCCATTCTCGGGATTACATATAGAGCCATCATTTCAGTATGCAGAGCACCAACACGGAGTCTTACGGGTTCGGTTATATACAAGACAGGTTTGTATAAGAGTTTTCCGTCCACGGAGGCGAACCTGAGGGGTTTAGTAATCGGGATGACAGGTATCCGATATCAGTCCACTGTAGCTTGTTGGATGAAGTTGCCCGCTGCCCCCGAATCAATGTGAGCCTCTGCCGTGATCCGGGTCTTCTCAGTCGTTACCTGGACAGTCTGTGTAACAGGGACTGAGGGGGTTCCGATACCAAGGGTGGCGGTTCCCACCATCCCTTGGACTTGGGGTCTTCCTGGTCTCTCAGGGCAAGAGCGAAGCAGATGTGTACCATCTCCGCAGTAGAAACACAGGCCCCAGGCGAGCCGCTCTGCTCGGCGTTGCTCGGATTGTCTCAGTTGGTCTACTTGCATAGGTTCACGAGTAAAATCGCAGGACGGCAGTGACGGAGGAACGGTAGGCCTCTGCGGAATGGAGATGTGACGGATTGGTCGTTTCTCCCGGGATACTTCCTTGGTTCGTTCCTGAAAACGTAGATCAATCCGGGTTGCTAGAGATACCAGAGCGTCCAATGTACAAGGAACATCACGACCAGCTAATTCATCCTTGATGCGGCCGGAGAGGCCCTCCCAAAAGGCTGCCGTCAGTGCCTCATTGTTCCATCCTAACTCAGAAGCAAGGGTTCGGAACTGGATGGCGTACTGACCCACCATTAGGGTTCCTTGGCGTAGCCGGAGGAGCGAAGAGGTAACCGCGGTGGTGCATCCTGGTTCGTCGAAGGTGCTACGGAAGACCTGAAGAAATTCCGGGATGTCGGTAGTCACAGGGTCCTCATTCTCCCACAAAGTTTTTATCCAGGCCAGTGCTTCGCCTTCCAGGTGGGACATCAAAAAGGCCACCTTAGCTCAGTCAGAGGCGAAGAGGTGTGGCAGTAACTCGAAATGCAGGGAGCACTGATTCAGAAAACCTCTACAAGTCTTTGGGTCCCCAGCATAACAAAGCGGAGCAGCTAGGCGGAGTTGCGAGGCTGAGGAGACAACAGGTTCGGACGTAGTTGCTGTTCGCTGCGTCGACAAGGTCGAGGCGACGGTCTGTAGCATAAACAAACGGTGGTCCACAGACGTCAAGAAATTCAATATACGGGTTAGGGTCTCTCGCTGTCGCACCAGCTCCTGGCGCAGTTCGGCCAGTTCGGACGTTTGTGCTCCGGCGGAATCCATGACCTGAGCAATCTGTTATGTCCTGGTGGTGGATTTACTGGACCATGCACCGGACTCCCCTGGAGAGGCAACCAAGAGCTAACCCCTATACAGGGACTGTCTGGTCGCCCCACCAGAGGGCCTAAATGCACGGCAGCCGGAACACGAGTAGTCCTTCAGGGGACTGGTAGTACGGAGTCTCTGGGGCCACAGGGTTCCAGGAGACAGTGCCGGAATCAGGTTCAGATGCCGGGTTGGAACAACAGATGGGATCTGGGTCCAGCTGGGCCTATAAGTTAAGGTGAGTGGGCGCGGCCCCGCCCTATACACATGCATGGGCCTCAGAATCAGAACCAGACAACTCAGAGTCAGACCACTCAGAGTCAGACACAAAGGAGCAGGACGCAGGGGAGCACTAGCGGGAGCGCCGTGACCGGTGGGCACGTGGACCGGATCAGTGGGTAAGGAGTGATACCGTGAGACTGGATCGGTGGGTAAGGAGCGGTGCCTTGACGGCGGGAGCGTGACAGATATACAGTGGGTAAGGAAAGTATTCAGACCACTCTTTATTTCATTGCAGCCATTTGGTAAATTCAACAAAGTTCATTTTTTTCTCATTAATGTACACTCTGCACCCCATCCCCCATCTTGACAGAAAAAAAACAGAAATGTAGACATTTTTGCAAATTTATTAAAAAAACAACCTGAAATATCACATCGTCATAAGTATTCAGACCCTTTGCTCAGTATTGAGTAGAAGTGTGGCGCCCTGGACAAGCCAGATCGTCACAGAACAACACCAACACACCCCACACCCCGGTTAGGCACACCAAAGCCAAACACAAAATCCTTGTTGCCTTCCTCCAGGGGCTGCTATCCACACCAGGGGGTGGGCCAGGCGGTTGGTCCCGCCCACCGAGGAGTTCACAGTCCTGGAGGCGGGAAAAGGAGGAGAGATAGAGTTTGAAGTGGAAGTGAGAGGAAGTAAAGTAGTAGTGGAGCAGTCTGAAGTTGGTCCGGGTGTGTGGCCCGGACGGTACAGCAAGGTTGGCAGACGGTGGTGACCGTCTGCAGGAGTGGCCGATTAGAGTGAGCCGTAAGGACCGTGGACGGGCGGTGGCCTGGCGGTACCGAACCGGTGAACAAAGAGAAGCCAGCACCATCCGGCAGGGCTTACGGACCCCGACAAGGCTAGGAGTCGCCGTTGAAATTGTCAAATCCGTTAGCGAAGGGAACCTCCGGGGTTTCACAGCAGCCAAGACCCGATTGAAGGCGACAGCTCAAACCGTAAAGGGAAACACAGTCACCGCCAAGGCTACAGTTCCCAGGGCCAGAGCCTGCGGGCAAAAGGGGCTCCTTCAGCACCCATCCAAGCTGGGGAGCGGGTTACCGGTGGGAACCCATTGGAACCGTACACACTACATAGGTGCAGAGAAAGGCAGTCACCATCAACCTGCTGGGAGGAGAGACACCGCAGCCGTCTGTGGGACCCGTCCATCCAGCCGTTTGTTTTACCGGAGACTTTGCATTCGTCATTGGCTGAGTGAGTACCACCGTGCCGTGCGGCACAGCGCTGCCCCCGCGACCCTGCACCTCACCAGGCCCCGTAACCCGCCTGCCATACATCCCTACCTCCCTCACCGGGCCCCGGGACAACCAACCCCCCTACCAACGAAGGGGAGAACCAACATCCAAGCTGCTCCTTGTCATCGCTCCCGGGATCCCCGTCCAGAGCAGCGGTGGTGTCACCAATCTCACCACAACCGTGGGTGGCGTCACGGACAATATCCCTAAACCAAACCAATCCCCCCTTTCACTCACGGGCGAGGAGCGCCGCTCGAGACCCCGGGATCCGGCCCACCGCTCGAGCCACCACCGAGCAGCAGCAGCAGCAGCGGGACCCGAGCAGTGGGTGAGCGCAGCGTCCCCTCCTCCGCCCGCGACAACTTGGCGTTACGAACAGGATCTTACCGCTCTGCCATCTGGTAGAGGTGCGCCTTGTGACCGCCGGAGGTGTCCGGCCGAAAATTTGGAGAAGCCGCCATCTTGGGCGCGAAAAGTCCCCGCTCGAGCATCTCCTCGAGCAGTGGAGGCGCGAAAATCAAAACCCCGCCCCTGGAGAGGAAGAGTCAGAAAAAGACTAAGGGGGACGGATGGCGTCTGTCCGCATGTAGCCCGCGGCTATCAAAGCAGGGACGCCAGGACCCTGCGGCCATCTTTTTGTTACTGGAAGAGGCCGCCGCAGCGATGTATCAGCCGTCCCGCAGCACCATAGCTCCCGCGCCTGGAACCGCGACGTGGGTGGAGGTCCGATCCGCCCAGCTCCAGCAGCGACTGCAGATTCGGATGCAACTCCTCTTGGAGGAGTGGGAGGCCAACATGGTGGAGGTGGTGGTGGCCATATGGAGATGTGAGGTGGATGGAGTCTTGGAGGAGAGGGTAAGTGACCCTCGCCCCTGTACCCCTAGTGGGTCGGTCATCGCGGCCGAGGGGCCCGGTCTACACCCACTCGCCCTGCTACCTTCCCCGCTACCCGTGTTGGCTGCTGCTGCCCCGCCACTAGGCCCGCTACCGTCCCCACCGGTAGCGGTACCCCGCCCATCCGCCCAGGCAGACCGATCTGCAGCTGAGGCCCGTGACCGTGCAGCACCGCTTCCTTGGAAGACGCCGAAGGCCGAGCCCGTTGTTGAAACTGTACCGGAGGCACCGCTGATCGTGCCTGACCCCGCATTGGCTCCGGTAGCCCGTCTCATGCAGGAGGAGGCGGAGGTCCGGCGGGAGAGGACCCCTGTGCCCATTCCCCACACCTCGGCTGAGGTTGCGCCGGGTTGCCGCTGCAAGGCAGCACCCCAGGCCAAGTCACCGCGGGACCTTCCACCCAGATTGCCAGAGGTGGGCAGTGTCCAGAAGGTCTCGCGGGGCCCGACCCATGCGCAGGGGCTCGCAGCGGCCCCGTATTGGGACAGGGAACCGACACCGCTGGGCCTGGAGATTGCCGAGAGGGAGAGAAAGAAGGCGGAGCTGGTCGCCCGCACGATTCGTGAGAAAGAAAGCCTTCACCAAGCAACCTTCCATGTCCAGGGCCCGCTCTATGAAGACAAGTGAGGAGGTTTGACGTCCGTCGGGGCTATGGTTTTATCTATGAACCGGGCCTGGAGGCCGAAGTTTTTGTGGCCCGACGGGACGTCAATGCTCATTTGCCAGAGGATCACCCGGGCCGCAACCTGATGCCGGGAGACTTGGTGCAGTACACCAGGCACTGCGGGGAGAGGGGGTGGTTCGCGTTGTATGCGAAGCTGAGGGACAATCAAGAGGCCCGAGTATCTACCGAGCTCCCTCCCCTGGCCGACACCGAGGAGTCAGAGTGATGGCAACGGAGCCCCGCTGCAAGTTGTCCCCGTTGGGTCCACCAGTTTGAAAGTTCCAAAATGATAAGAATGATTAACCGAAAGTTCACCTGATTTACTACCCTGATTGAACCGGTCGTTCCCGGCAACTGTTGCCCCCGTGGGGACTGTCTGCAAACCGATGCATAGAAACTGCTACGGACAAGCCCGAGAACTAGCAGGGCAACCACGAACTTGTGGTATGTAAATAAAAATTTTGGCTTGAAACCGTGACCGCCTCCGGAGAGGCAGATTTGGGAGGATAGGCCTGGAGGAAAGGGATGGCCCAGGCCCGCCACTACCGCAACCGGTGGCGATCCTTCGGGGGGTTCAGGGGTCCCCATGGACGTGGGTCCCCTGAAAGGGACAGAACCCGCTCGGGCAACTTGGTGCTGGACTGGGGTCAAGGGGTGCTGCCCATTTGCTTAGGGGTAGCATCAGGGCCAGGTTGCTTGGGTGGGAGAGAGCGGAAGCCGTAACCGTTAATAAAGAGAAACGTTTAAGAAATGTGCCTCCTGATGTGGGAAGAATGCAAAATGCTTGTTAACATGTTTACCGTTTTTTATCTTTTTACAGTTAAAATAAAACCGGTGATGGACGGGCAGCCCGCGGACGGTCTGCATTTTACTAAGGGGGAATGTGGCGCCCTGAACAAGCCAGGTCATCACAGAACAACACCAACACACCCCACACCCCGGTTAGGCACACCAAAGCCAAACACAAAATCCTTGTTGCCTTCCTCCAGGGGCTGATGTCCACACCAGGGGGTGGGCCAGGCGGTTGGTCCCGCCCACCGAGGAGTTCACAGTCCTGGAGGCGGGAAAAGGGGGAGAGATAGAGTTTGAAGTGGAAGTGACAGGAAGTAAAGTAGTAGTGGAGCAGTCTGAAGGTGGTCCAGGTGTGTGGCCCGGACGGTACAGCAAGGTTGGCAGACGGTGGTGACCGTCTGCAGGAGAGGCCGATTAGAGTGAGCCATAAGGACCGTGGACGGGCCGTGGTCCGGCGGTACCGGACCGGTGAACAAAGAGAAGCCAGCACCATCCGGCAGGGCTTACGGACCCCGACAAGGCTAGGAGTCGCCGTTGAAATTGTCAAATCCGTTAGCGAAGGGAACCTCCGGGGTTTCCCAGCAGCCAAGACCCAATTGAAGGCGACAGCTCAAACCGTAAAGGGAAACACAGTCACCGCCAAGGCTACAGTTCCCAGGGCCAGAGCCTGCGGGCAAAAGGGGCTCCTTCAGCACCCATCCAAGCTGGGGAGCGGGTTACCGGTGGGAACCCATTGGAACCGTACACACTACAAAGGTGCAGGGAAAGGCAGTCACCATCAACCTGCCGGGAGGAGAGACACTGCAGCCGTCTGTGGGACCCGGACCCGGAGACTTTGCATTCGTCATTGGCTGAGTGAGTACCACCATGCGGCACAGCACTGCCCCCGCGACCCTGCACCTCACCAGGCCCCGTAACCCGCCTGCCATACATCCCTACCTCCCTCACTGGGCCCCGGGACAACCAACCCCCCTACCCACAGAGGGGAGAACCAACATCCAAGCTGCTCCCTGTCATCGCTCTCGGGATCCCCGTCCAGAGCAGCGGTGGTGTCACCAATCTCACCACAACCGTGGGTGGCATCACGGACAATATCCCTAAACCAAACCACCCCCCCCTTTCACTCATGGGTGAGGAGCGCCGCTCGAGACCCCGGGATCCGGCCCACCGCTCGAGCCACCACCGAGCAGCAGCAGCAGCCGGACCCGAGCAGTGGGTGAGCGCAGCGTACCCTCCTCCGCCCGCGACAGAAGCACTCTCCCTTTTGAGATAGTACAGCCATGAGTCTTCTTGGGATCCTGGATTTGGGGATCCTCGGCCATTCTTCCTTGCAGATCCTCTCCAGTGCCGTCAGGTTGGATGGGGAACGTTGATGGACGCCATTTTCAGGTCTCTCCAGAGATGCTCAAATGGGTTTAGGTCAGGGCTCTGGCTGGGCCGGTCAAGAATGGTCACAGAGTTGTTCTGAAGCCGCTCCTTTGTTATTTTAGCTGTGTGCTTAGGGTCATTGTCTTGTTGGAAGGTGAACCTTTGGTCAAGTCTGAGGTCCAGAGCACTCTGGAAGAGGTTTTCTTCCAGGATATCTCTGCAGTCATGTTTCCTTCAATTGCAACCAGTCGTCTTGTCCCTGCCCCCATAGCATGATGCTGCCACCACCATGTTTCACTGTTGGGATTGTATTGGGCAGGTGATGAGCAATGCCTGGTTTTCTCCACACGTACCGCTTAGAATTATCATCAAAAAGTTCTATCTTCATCTCATCAGACCAGAGAATCTTATTTCTCGTAGTCGGGGAGTCCTTCATGTGTTTTTTGCAAACTCTATGCAGGCTTTCATATGTCTTGCACTGAGGAGAGGCTTCCGTCAGGCCACTCTGGTGGAGGCTGTAGTGATAGTTGACTTTGTTTAGCTTTCCCCCATCTCCCTACTGCATCTCTGGAGCTCAGCCACAGTGATCTTGGGGTTCTTCTTTACCTCTCTCACCAAGGCTCTTCTCCCATGATTGCTCAGTTTGGCTGGACGGCCAGGTCTAGGAGAAGTTCTGGTGGTCCCAAATCTTACATTTAAGGATTATGAAGCCACTGTGCTCTTAGGAACCTTGAGTACTACAGAAATTTTGTAACCTTGGCCAGATCTGTGCCTTGCCACAATTCTGTCTCTGAGCTTCTGGGGCAGTTCCTCTGACCTCATGATTCTCATTTGGTGTGACATGCAGTGTGAGCTGTGAGGTCTTATATAGACAGGTGTGCGCCTTTCCAAATCAAGTCCTATCAGTTTAATTACACACAGCTGGACTCCAATGAAGGAGTAGAACCATCTCAAGGAGGATCACAAGGAAATGGACAGCATGTGACTTAAATAGGAGTGTCTGAGCAAAGGGTCTGAATACTTAGGACCATGTGATATTTCAGTTTTTCTTGTTTAATGAATTTGTAAAAATTTCTACATTTCTGCTTTTTACTGTCAAGATGGGGGATGGGGGCAGAGTGTACATTAATGAGAAAAAAAAATGAACTTTTTTGAATTCACCAAATGGCTGCAATGAAACAAAGAGTGAAAAATGTAAAGGGGTCTGAATACTTTCCGTACCCACTGTAAGCCCTCGCACAGATCGTTCAATGAAAAAAATAATTACGGGTCTCAGAAAAAAACGACACAGGCCAATTATTTATTTTTTTTAAACAAATTTCTGTACTTTGTTTCACAACTGAAATAATAGTAATATTGTTAAAAAAGAAAATCGCACTGACCCGGAGAATCATATCACCGGGTCGAAATTAATGCAAAATAGTTGACAAAAAAATCAAAACAATCGTTGAATTGTATTTTTTTCGCCAATTCACCTTATTTTTCCCCCGTTTGTCAGTACATGAAATTGGGAACACAATAGTGTCATTAAAAACTACAACTCGTCCCACAAAAAGTGAAGTCATCTTAGGGCTCTGGAAAGAGGGGTAGGAAAGGACAAGACACAAAAATTGTCCATGGCGGGATGAGTTCATGTTCTTTGATTTGGGTTGGTTGCTTTATCATCCACATACCTAGGCTAAATCTTGCGCCGCACAGAGACTTCATCGTTTTGCGCATGCGCACCTTTGTATTTGACAGGGCAGAGGAAAGTGCGCCTGTGCGAGCCGGCAATGTCCCTGCATAGGCGCAAGATTTTGCCCGACGCCATGGATGGACATTAAGAGAGCGAAGGGTACAGACTCAGGTAAGTTGCCGGAGGTGTCTCCCCTCCCCTCTCCATATAGCCCGGGCCTTCTTTCTATACCATTCCCATTGTTGCCCCTGTGTTACGCTGCATACTGAGCATCTGTAAACTCTGGCGTGACAGTGTGCTGCTGTTTCAATAAAATCATAGTTTTAGCGAGCATCCATAGAAGTAGAAAACCACGGCACATCTGTGTCGCCCCTGCAGCAGTTGAACCGCTCGGATCCGCGGGTTGCTGTAGCTCGAGGGTCTCCGGACCCGGGGGCTCACGGCCACTTCAAATATAAAGGGGGTATTTACAGGGGATATGAGTTCATGACGCCACCCGTGGTTCGCGGTAAGGGGAGTACCGCCGCTGCCGATAGGAGTACCCGGGGGAGATGGAGCAGGGCAGCCAGATGGTGATCCCTCCACGGGTAAGGGAGGCCCCGGGACTCTGGATGATGGAGTTGTAAGGGAGCGTAGTGCAGATTGGAAGCAGGGGAGGACCATGTACTCACTCAGGCAGTGTTGGTAGTGATGCAACCACAAAGCAGACTCTGACACAGAAGTAAACCAAGTCTCTGGGTGCCGCTGCCACTTCAGGGGAGCTCATCCGGGAGTCCTCTCCCGTTGGTATTGCAGATAGTCTGTACCTTGCCTCCATGCACTGTATTTTAGATGTTCTGAGTGACCCCTCTGCTTGAAGCTGTCAGGGTCCCGCTCCCCACTGTTAAGTAGTGAAGCTGTGCTCTCGATGGCTGACACTTGGGATTTCAGTGGGCCGCATAAGCTGTAAAGCCCACCGTCCGCGACCTATTCAAAAGTCCCCAACTCCCAACTCCTCACTCTTTGGGAACTACTACTCAACTTCAGGGAGCTGCTACTCCCAGCTCCTCACTCTTTGGGAGCTACTACTGTTCTGACTAAGCCTTGCTCTCCACTTCCTCTCTCTGACTTCCTCCCTCCCACCAGTCTGCCTGACCCCTAGGCGAGTGGCCCTGTTCCAACTAGACCACCCACTGGTGTGCCTGACAGAGTGTGGTGTGAGGTGTGACTAGGATTTGAATGCTGATGGAGCAATACCAAAGTTTAGGATCCCAGACCCATAGGGGGTTTAGTCCTGCACCAGAAGAGAAAGAAGTACAGCACCCTGTGACGCCCTGACTAGTTCAGGGGCGTCACACATCCAGCGAGTATCCAAAAGGTGCTTTATTTAATTCCAACTATGCATTAAAATAGCGGGCCGAGGACTGGGTGCAGGATTCTGGGGACGACGGCCGTTTCGTACCTCTTGGACCTGTTGAAGGACCAAGAGGTACGAAACAGCCGTCGTCCCCAGGAGACCTGCACCTGGTCCTCTGTTCGCTATTTTAATGCACCATTGGAATTAAATAAAGCACCTTTGGGATACTCGCTGGATGTGCCTTGGTTTTCTACTTCTATGGATGCTTGCAATTTCATCTTCTCTTTGTCTACGTGCATCCAAGACCCGGTCAACGTAAGGATCCGATGAGCTCACTCCTCCCTGGCACCGGAAAGGGTTTAGCAAGGTAGTACAGATTTAAAATCATCGTTTTAAGAGCAGATGATTATCACTACAGGACTAGGTGTCTCATGCATCCTAGTCCTCCTGCTCTGTGTAACCCCCGACCACCGATTAGGAGTTTTCTGTCAATGTACAGTGTACACAGGAAACTGCCAATCAGGGATGTGGGCGGAGTTATGCACAGCTCAGCATTCACAGCACTGCTAGATCTACAGCAGAGAAAATTGTGATTGTATCAAAATGACAGCACGCAGCTCAGTAAGTGACACATCGCTGGAATCAGGGTCTCTGTGTCTACATTATGTTTCACTCACATTACATAACAAAAACCTGGTGACAGATTCCTTTAATTGTGAGGTTGGAAAGTTGCTTCAGTTAGGATATGTGCACACAAAGGACATGGTTCTTCAGAGCTTTACGTCAGTTTCCTGATTTTATTAGAAAAATCCTAATATATTTGATCATCTGGAGGATGAGCTAGAATAATGGCACTTTTGGCGTACACGCCATTTTCGCACAGCTCTGAGGAACACACACAGACGTTCACGCCACTCGTCCGACCGCCTTGATTCAGTAAGAGGTATGTGCTCTTAATCAGGAGCTTCTGATTCCAGCACATTCCTATATTACAACCGCTTTGCAGGGTTTTGTTCCATATCAGGACTTGAAAAAACGCCTGGCGTAAAGAATTTAAAAGTGAATGTGAATTCTTACAAGCAGCTCCTGAAGGGATCTTCTCCAATCTAGACACTCTATAATCAAGAGGCTGCATGACATGTTCCCAAAATGCTTCAAAAGCGCTTCAGGAAGCGCCTTAGGGAATGAAAAAAAGTTTCTACTAAAGTTTCCCAAAAAAGGAACACGTCCTGAATAGTGTTGAGCGGACCCGGATCTGAAAAATCCGGATCCGCACGGTTCGAGGTTCCGATCCGAGTCCGACCAGTACCCGGGATCCGGGGTGCACGATCCGGATCCGTTTGTTTTTTTTCTTTCTCTCTCTCTCTCCTCTCTCTCTCTCTCTCTCTCTCTCTCTCTCCTCTCTCTCTCTCTCTCTCGTCCCAGATCCGACTCCCCATTCATTTACATAGCCGCGGATTCAGATCGGACTTCGGCGGCAACCCGATCTGGATCCGTCGGACCCGGATTATAGCTGATCCGCTCAACTCTAGTCCTGAAGTGATTCCACTTGAAAATCTGTTACTCTAAAAGTCTCAGTGTGCACATTCCCCTAGGGGTTAAAGGGAACCTGTCACCAGCTTTTTCACCTTATGAGCTGCGGACACCACCAGTGAGCTCTTATATACAGCATTCCAGAACACTGTATATAAGAGGCCAGGCCGCTCTGTAAAGCATAAAAAAACATTTATTATACTGACCTAGGGGGTGGTCCGGTCTGATGGGTGTCGCTGTTCCCGGTCTGGAGCCTCCTCCATCCTGTGTGATGGCCGTCCTCCTGCCCAGCCCCGTGTGCATGATGCGTCCTGTATCATTCACACAGAGGCCTCTATAGCACTGGCGTTCTTTGACCATTCCTCGCGCCTGCACATTACAGAACTTCGCTCTGCCCTCAGCTGGACAGATCACAGTGCGCCTGCGCAGGAGCGCAATGGAGGCCTCTGTGTGAATGACGTAGGATGCGTCATGCACACGGGGCTGGGCAAGAGGACAACGATCCCTCAAGATGGAGGAGGCGCCAGATTGAGAGCAGCGACTAGGTGGTCCGATGGGTGTCGCTGCCCCTGGTTCAGAGCCTCTTCCATCCTGTTTGATCACTGTCATCCTTCCCAGCTCCATGTGCATGATACGTCCTGTATTATTCACACAGAGGTCTCCATTGCTCTCCTGCGCATGTGTACCGCCCCACTCTCAGCAGCCGAGCTGCTCGAATCCGGTCCTTCTGTGGGTTGCTCGAGGGTCTCTGGACCCGGGGGTCTCGCGGTCACTTCAATTGAAAAGGGGGTTATGGTGTATGGGATTTTGGAAAGTTTGTACGTGACACCACTCACGGTATGTGGTAAATGGGGCACCACCGCTGCCGTTGAGAGGACTCCCGGGGGCGTTGGGCTGGCAGTTGGATGCTGTTAACCCTCCGTGGGTAGAGATGGATGCCCCGGGACCCAGTGGGAGTTGTGGTGGTGGCAGGGATTGCAGGGAATAGTACACTCACAGCTCAGTTGTCCTGGTGTTGGATGAGGCTGTATTGATGTGGAGGGTCAGGAAACACAGAGTCCAGTACTTAACCAGAAATGGCCGGTGTCCGTAGGCCTTTGGTACGGGGGTGTTCGGATCCCACACCCAGTACAAGAAGCAGGGCCCTCTCTCTCTCCTGCACTCCAGCTAAGAGTCACCTTCCCTGTTTTGGACAGGGGAAGTCCTCTCTTTGCACAAGTCCGGGTTCCCGTGCACACTACCGTTGGGCCACTACCCTGCCCCGGTCCACTACGGGTTCCCCTGAGCCTACTCTCCACTTCAGCTTCAAGACTTTTGCTTTTTCTTTGCTTCACTTCCCCTGCAGCACAGGAGCTACAACCCCTGTCTGCACTCCTCTCCCTCCTTCCACCGACTGACTCAACTCCTCCCCTCCTGCTACTTTAGTTACACTGGGGGGGAGGTTCGGCTGCTTCACTGTACCAGTGTGGGATCAGGTGGTACCAGGGAGGTTTAACTTTTTCTGTGACTGGTTTTGCCAGGGCGTCACATTCCCCCTTGGTTAAACACAGTCCGTCCGCGGGCTGTCCAGACACCGACGTTTTTTATTTTTCAGGAAAACTGCAATGGAAAAACGGGTAAAACATTAACATTTTATCCCCCTAAGGGGAGGCATTTTTACTTACAATGTTGCTAAACTGTCCTTCCTGCCAGTCCATAAAACAACATTTTTACAACTGCTGCCGCTCCCAATACGGGGCACGGGTTCCGTGCTCCGCCTCAGGAGCCAGGCCCACTCGCATGCCCTCGGCGCCGGCTACAACCGGCCTTGCTAACTGCCGAGAGCCCCAACGCTCAGTGGCCTGCTCCTCCTATCGGCAGGTGCACTCCTACTGTTCCACAGCCGGGACGGGTTATTTGGGAGCGGCTGGCGCTGCAGCTGAGGGAGATTTCAGGACGGGGGCCGCCTCCGTTGCGACCGGGCGAACTGCCGGAGCCGACGTCATCACTGTTGTGGCCGGGCAGACTGCCGGAGCCGGCGTGATCACCGTTGCGGCCGGGCGGACTGCCGGAGCCGACGTTATCACCGTTGCGGCCATGCTTGGGGCTGGGTGAGATTTCATCGGGGTTGCAGCCTGCTGTGACATCTTGCCGCTCTTCTGTCCAGGAACGGAATTTTGCAGAGTCCTGGCGTCCCTGCACTTTACAGTTCTGGTTACATGCTGCAGATTCTTCACCCGCCCTCCCTTGGTCTTTTGCCAGCACTCCCTTGTGCGGCTGGTTAGTTTTGTTTTACGGCCTCGGGGTTTACCTTCTGGCCGTGTTCCCAGGGGGCGGGGCTTCATCTTCGCGCCCTTTCTCAGGGGAGAAGACACTGGGCTGTAGTTTTTCGTGTCTAAAAATGGCGGCAAAAATGGCGACTTTTGAAAATTTCTCAACGGATCCCCACTGACTGTCCAATTCAAGGCACACTTCCACCAGGTAGGTGGATGGGTTTGAATCCTGTTCGTGATGCCAAAAATTGAGGTGTACCGCCCTGCTCTCAGCAGCCGAGCTGCTTGGATCCGGTCCTTAAGTGGGTGGCTCGAGGGTCTCCGGACCCGGGGGTCTCGCGGTCACTTCAATTGAAAAGGGGATTATGGTGTATGGGATTTTGGAAAGTTTGTACGTGACGCCACCCACAGTATGTGGTAAATGGGGTACCACCGCTGCCGTTGAGGGGACTCCCGGGGGCGTTGGGCTGGCAGCTGGATGTTGTTAACCCTCCGTGGGTAGGGATGGATGCCCCGGGACCCAGTGGGAGTTATGGTGGTGGCAGGGATTGCAGCGAATAGTACACTCACAGCTCGGTTGTCCTGGTGTTGCATGAGGCTGTATTGATGTGGAGGATCAGGAAACACAGAGTCCAGTACTTAACCAGAAATTGCCGGTGTCCGTAGGCCTTTGGTACAGGGGTGTTCGGATCCCAGTACCCGGTACAAGAAGCAGGGCCCTCTCTCTCTCCTGCACTCCAACTAAAAGTCACTTTCTCTGTTTCGGATGGGGGAAGTCCTCTCTTTGCACAAGTCTGGGGTCCCGTGCACACTACCGTCAGGCCACTACCCTGCCCTGGTCCACTACGGGTTCCCCTGAGCCTACTCTCCACTTCAGCTCCAAGACTTCTGCTTTGTCTTTGCTTCACTTCCCCTGCAGCACAGGAGTTACAACCCCTGTCTGCACTCCTCTCCCTCCTTCCACCGACTGACTCAACTCCTCCCCTCCTGCTACTTTAGTTACACTGGGGGTGTGGTGCCCTGGACAAGCCAGGTCATCACAGGTACTGCAACAACACAACACACACCCCGAGATAGGCACATCAGTCACACACAAATCCTTGTTGCCTCCGTCCAGGGGCTGATGTCCACACCAGGTGGGGTGGAGCCAGGCGGTTGGCCCCACCCACTGAGGAGTTCACAGTCCTGGAGGCGGGAAAGGAAGTCAGTGAACAGTTAGGGAGAGTGAAGTGGAAGGAGTAAAGGAGCAGTGGAGAAGCGATCTGACCGTGTCCGGGTACGTGGCCCGGGCACCAAGAGCAAGGTTGGCAGACGGTGGTGGCCGTCTGCAGGAGAGGCCAATCGACGCGGAACCGTAGGACCGGGGTCGGGCGGTGGTCCGCCTGTTCCGAACCGGGGAGCGAAGAGAAGCCAGCACAAACCGGCAGGGCCTACGGACCCCGACCAGGCTTGGAGTTGCCGTTAAACCGGTCAAATCCGCTAGCGACTGGAACCTCCGGGGTTTCCTAGCAGCAAAGACCCGATAGAAGGCAACCGTCCAAACCGAGAAGGGAAATACAGCTACCACCAAGGCTAAAATTCCCAGGGCCAGAGCCTGCGGGCAAAAGGGGCTCCTCCAGCCCATATCTAAGCTGGGGAGCGGGTTACCGGTGGGAAGCCATCGGGACCAAAGATACATAACAGGTGCAGGGAAAGGCAGCCACCACCAACCGTCCGGGAGTGACCACCGCAGCCGGCTGCGGGACCCGTCCATCCAGCCGTTTGTTTTACCGGAGACTCCGTATACGTTATTGGCTGAGTGAGTACCTCCGTGCCGTCCGGCACCGCGCTGCCCCCGCGATCCTGCACCTCGCCAACCCTGCCAACCCCATCCCACCTCACCGGGCCCCGGGACCACCAAATCCCCCTACCCACGGAGGGGAAAGAAACATCTCGGCTGCTCCCTGTCATCGCTCCCGGGATCCCCGTCCAGAGCAGCGGTGGTTCCCCAACCTCACCAAAAACCGTGGGTGGTGTCACGGCCCAACTCCCCAAACCCAAAACTACCCCCTTTCACTCACGGGCGAGGAGCGCCGCTCGAGTCCCCGGATCCGGCCCACCGCTCGAGCCACCGAGCAGCAGCAACGCCGGACCCGAGCGTTAGCGAGAGCGCAGCGGCGGCGGCCTCCTCCCCGCCCGCGACAGGGGGAGGGTGCGGCTGCCTCACTGTACCAGTGTGGGATCAGGTAGTACCAGGGAGGTTTAACTCTTTCTGTGATTACCTGGTTTTGCCAGGCTGTCACACATGCGCATTTTGATCTGCCCGGCTGACGGAAGATTAAAGTATTGTAGTGCGCACGCGCGGCCTGTCTTTCACCTTTCCTCATGCCTGCGCATTACAGTACTTCGCTCTGCCCTCAGCTGAACAGATCACAGTGCGCATGCGCCGTAGCACAATGGAGGCCTCTGCGTTGATGACATTGGACGCATCATGCACAGAGGGCTGGGCAGGAGGACGGCGATCGCACAAGATTGAGGAGGCGCCAGACCGAGAGCAGCGACACCCACAGGACAGGACAGCTCTTATTTTCTCATTTTTATCTTAGCCGAAAAGCTAGAATCCCCCCTATCTCTAAACTAATATAAACTCCAAAACACACAACAGCCTCCATCCAGACCCCACAAGTATAAACAAAGACTAGATCCTCGTGCGCAGCTTCGAGGGGGAATACCTCGGCCAGGGCCCAGAGTCATTATGCAAACAACACTTTAAGAATAGTTTCTTGCACCAAATGATCAGAGATGGAAACACTGATTTTCTCTGAGCTTTTGCAGCTTGTGGTGAAGCTCTCCTGAGGAGTCAGCTTGGGTTGGGTCTATCACGCTCATCCGGCGCATATCTTACATACAGACCGCAGAAAAGAAGACCTAAGAGAAATAGTTTCCACAACAGAACCTTGACTAGACCCTCCAAACTAGTACAGACCCCAAACCAAACCCTCTAACAAATAAAGTCCAATCAGACCCCCTGACATAATACAATGCCCAGACTGGACCTCTAAACTAATACAGACCCCAAACCAGAACTAATACCGAACCCCTAAACAAACACAAACCCCAGAAACCCAAAATTTATACAGAACCCCAGGTTAGAACCCCTAAGCTAATACATATTCCAAGCCAGACCCCTGAACTAATAGAGACCCCAAACCAGACCCCCTAAACTTAAGCAGACCCCTGATCAAACACCTAGAAAAATGAAGACTCCAAACAAGACCTACGAACCCCCCCCCAAAAAATCAGAACTTCTGAACTAATAGTGACCAGACTAGACCCCCAAAATAATAAACCCCAAACCAGAACTAATACCAAGCTCCTAAACAAATACAGACACCAGAAATTCAAAATATATACAGACCCCCAGAGCAGAACTCTTAAGTTATTACGCACCCCAAATCAAAACCCTTAAAAACAGAACCTAAGCCAGAAGCCCAAAAAAAGACCTTAATAGAGAATGATAAATATATGTGCACCCTATAGTTTACACACTCTTCCCCTATGGAGTTTCAGGACCTGCACCCCTGCAGCCATGTGATCCTACCAGAGGTCCTTCTTCAGGTCCCACCAGATTTGAGCCAGGAATCATTGCATAGAACAACTTCCTTACAGTTCTCGGTTTGGTTTGTGGCACAAACTGCTCCAAAACCTTGACATGTACCAAGTCCCAGTGCGTCACCTTCGTCACGGTCGGTACAGGGAAAAATAACCATAGAAGACACAAGAAGGACACAGGGGGGAAAAGCAGGAACTACTTATCATTAGATGACACAGATAGAAGTTCAGCAAATCTCCAGTAATGATACCACAGAGGAGTACAAGCCACCTGCTTAAAACCAAGGCTTGAGGGAACTAAAAATATCCCCAGCACCAGTCCAAGGAAGGAAGGGGTATATAAGCACCAAGAGAATGCTGATGATCAACAGCTGGGTGGAAAGAGAGCTCCTGCTAGGTCCAAAAGGGGAAGGAATGAATCCAGCAGAAAAGCTACCTATACCAATGACTACTGACAGCAGGAACAATAGAAAGTCAGGGAGCATTTTGCACAGCCAAACGCTGTGACCTTCTATTGCCAGAAACCACATAACTCTCTGTTACCCATCACACACTCGTGACAGTCGTTCAATAATACAAGCTGTGCCCAGGGTGCGTGGGCACAGCAACAAATTTTGCACTGGGGTGACGTTCTAGCTATGCTTTTGATCAGGGTATATAAAGCATTGATGTAAAGTGCATGAGGTATGTGGTTTTCTACAGATGCCGGGTGACAACCCATAATAGCAATAACCTTTACTACTACCACAGGGTTTGTCACATTTTTGCTCAGACCCTGAATAACTATATATATATATATATATATATATATATATATATACATACATACAGTACAGACCAAAAGTTTGGACACACCTCATTCAAAGAGTTGTCTTTCTTTTCAGGACTCTGAAAATTGTAGACTCACATTGAAGGCATCAAATCTATGAATTAACACATGTGGAATGAAATACTTAAAAAAGTGTGAAACAACTGAAAATATGTCTTATATTCTAGGTTCTTCAAAGTAGACGCCTTTTGCTTTGATTACTGCTTTGCACACTCTTGGCATTCTTTTGATGAGCTTCAAGAGGTAGTCACCGGAAATGGTTTTCCAACAGTCTTGAAGGAGTTCACAGAGATGCTTAGCACTTGTTGGCCCTTTTGCCTTCACTCTGCGCTCCAGCTCACCTCATACCATCTCGATTGGGTTCAGGTCTGGTGACTGTGGAGGCCAGGTCATCTGGCGTAGCACCCCATCACTCTCCTTCTTAATCACATAGCCCTTACACAGCCTAGAGGGGTGTTTGGGGTCATGTCCTGTTGAAAAATAAATGATGGTCCAATTAAACGCAAACCGGATGGAATAGCACGCCGCTGCAAGATGCTGTAGTAGCCATGCTGGTTCTGTATGCCTTCAATTTTGAATAAATCCCCAACAGTGTCAGCAGCAAAGCCCCCGCACACCATCACACCCCCTCCTCCATGCTTCACGGTGGGGACCAGCCATGTAGAGTCCATCCATTCACCTTTTCTACAAAGACACGGTGGTTGGATCCAAAGATCTCAAATTTGGACTCCTCAGACCAAAGCACAGATTTCACACTGGTCTAATGTCCATTCCTTGTGTTCTTTACCCAAACAAGTCTCTTCTGCTTGTTCCTGTCCTTAGCAGTGGCATGCAAAATTTTGCCTCCGGAAATTAAATCAGACTCACCCATTCAAGTCTATGGGTGTGAGAAAAAAAAATTGGATATATCAAATTTTTACGGATATATTCTGTAACATAGGAAACTGTAAATGGTTCTGGAAAAGATTAATAACTGATTGCAAATGGATGACAAGTGAGAAAAACATTGTCCCTTTTTTCTGGGTGAAAATCAGGCAGATTTCTTTTATACTGTTGCATGACAGGGTACTGTCACAGGTGACAGACAGTCATGTGGTTTCTGGCAATAGAAGGTCACAGTGTCTGGCTGCGCAGAATGCTCCCTGACTTTCCATTGTTCCTGCTGTCAGTATTCATTGGTATAGGTAGCTTTCCTGCTGGATTCATCTCTCCCCCTTTTGGACCCAGCAGGAGCTCACCTTCCACCCAGCTGCTGATCATCAGTATTTTCCTGGTGTTTAAATACTCTCATCTTCCCTGGACTGGTGCTGGTGATTTTATTCAGTTCAGGCTTACTCTGGTTGCAAGCAGGTGGCTTGTACTCTTCTGTGGTATTGTTGCTGAAGCTTTGCTGAACTTCTGCCTCAGTCAGCTGTGGATAAATAGTTCTTGCTTTTTCCCTCTGTGTGTCCTTGCATCTTCCTTTAGCGTTTAGTGGTGTTGTAGAAGAGCTCATCCCATCTGTTCCCTATTCAGGGCTTAGCAATAGGAATACCTAGGGTTAGGAACCACAGACTCAGACTGGCTGTAATGGACAAGCTAGAGGGAAGCCACTAGCAAAGCAGGACCCCGAGAACCCCAAAGCAATTTAACCCCCTATACAGGGATTTGGAATTACACAGGGTCCTGGAGATCACTACCTGTGGTAGGCTGCAGTCCGAGATAATAGTATTCAGGCAGGGTCAAACCAGGACATGCAGAACAGGGACAAAATCAGCAGACAAGAATGTAGTCAGGAAACCAGGCAGAGGTCAAATCCGGATTAGGCAGCGAGGTACAAAAACGGCAGGCAGAAGGGTAGTCAGAGAACAGGCAGAGGTCAAAACACAGGAATCACAAAATAGAATGGGAACCAGGAATTCAGAACTATCTCTGACAGTGACCAGCAGACAGGAGGGGGAATTAGAAGGGTGTGGTGTCTTCCCATTGGTTGTAGCTGAATGGTGGTAACCTCAGCTGGAAGACACATGCCACCTACAGTCAGCCAGTGGTACTGCAGGTCCCAAGGAAACCCAGCTTAGTGGATGAGTGGAGACTGTGCCCACCAGAGCCACTGGCACTGACTCCTCTCCTATCACCAGCACAGTCCACGACAGGAATACGGTGCCACCTTGTGATCGAAGCAGAAGTCGCAGGAGCGGACTCCAGTGGGGACGTAACACCGGCGTCACCTCATGTTCACGTCATGGGAGTGAAGATGGGGGAAATGGTCTCTCTTTCTAGCTTTGCTATTGACTCCGGCATCTAAGGGGGTTTAACGGCCAGGATTAGAATGATCTCTGATCCCAGTTGTTTCTGAATGGCACAGAATGGCAAAGGTTTATGGGCTCTTTTCCACCTCCAAACCATACTACGATGCCAAAAGAAGTCTATGGGTATCTAAAGTAGAACATCCATTTCCAAATTAAATGCTCCATTGAATACCCTACTGAAGGCATTGCTTCTAGGTGGGAATATCTGTAATGCAGCAGAGTGCTCTATTAGGCTCTTTGCACCATATGGCGGTATACGGCGACTCTGTATGCCTCTGTCGCGGGCGGGGAGGAGGGTGCCGGCACCTCGCTCACCCCTCTGCTCGGGTCCGGCTGCTGCTGCTCAGTGGTGGCTCGAGCGGTGGGCCGGATCCCGGGGGTCTCGAGCGGCGCTCCTCGCCCATGAGTGAAAGGGGGTTGTTGGGTGTGGGGATTGTTTATTGTCCGTGACGCCACCCACGGTTGTGGTGATTTGTTGGCACCACCGCTGCTCTGTATGGGGGATCCCGGGAAGGATGGTATGGAGCAGCCAGTTGTTGTGTTGCCCTCCGTGGGTAGGGGTTGGTGATCCCGGGACCCAGTGATGAGATGGGAGATGCAGGGTTGGTGGGCGCAGGGACGCGGGGGCAGCGCTGTGCCTTGCGGCACTGTGGTACTCACTCAGCCTGAGACGTTGACACAGTTTTACGGTAAACCACACGGCTGGAAAGACGGTTCCCACGGACGGCTGCACTTGCTCTCCCAGTAGGTAACGGTGATGTCCCGTTGACCTGCACCTAGTGTTTCTATGTTGGTAGCGATGGGTTCCCACCGGTAACCCACTCCCCGGCTTGGATATGGGCCGGAGGAGCCCTACTTTGCCCGCAGGCGCTGGCCCTGAGAAACTGGTGCCCTGGCGGTGGCGGTGTCTCTCCTCAATGGTTGGACTGTTGCCTTCAGTCGGGACTTGGTTGTTGGGGGATCGACGTCCCCTTCACTGACGGATTCGGCAAATTATGGCGACTCCTAGCCTTGCCGGGGTCCGAGAGGCCCCTGCCCTGGTGCTGACTGTCCTTCGTATACTGCTCCAGACCACCGGGCCACTACCCGTCCGCGGTCCTTCCAGCAACCTCCGAGCAGTCCCCCTCCAGACGATCACCGCTGTTGCTGACCTAGCTGACACTGTCCTGCACTTAGCCGGACCAACTTCAGGCCTTTCTACTCTCAGTGTTTTACTCTTTTCTTCTTTGCTCCACTACTACTTCACTTTCACTTAGCTCCTCTACCTCTTCCCGCCTCCAGGGCTGTGTACTCCTCGGTGGGCGGAGCCAACCGCCTGGCCCACCCCCTGGTGTGAACATCAGCTCCTGGAGGAAGGCAACAAGGATTTCGGTAGCTTTGGTGTTCCTAACTGGGATGTAGGGTGTGGTGGTGTGATGACCTGTGACCCCTGGCTTGCCCAGGGCGTCACATTCCCCCTTAGCAAAATGCAGACCGTCCGCGGGCTGCCCGTCCAACACCGGTTTTATTTTCTGTAAAGTATAAAAAGTAAACATATAAATCATAACATCATCCCACAACGGGAGGCACATTTCTTAAACGTTACTAAATGGTTTTACGGGTACGGTTTCCGCTCTCTCCCACCCAAGCAACCTGGCCCTGATGCTGCCCCTAAAGCCCAGGCAGCACCCCTTGACCCAAGTCCTGCACAAGTTACCCGAGCGGGATCTGTCCTTCCCCTCTAGAGGGTAGCCACCGGTTCCTGTGGTGGCTGGGCCCCAGCCTGCTCTGCTCAGGGCCCTCCCTCCAACCTGCCTCTCCGGAGGCGGCAACTGCGGAAAACGGTACGGTAAAACAACATATTTACAAGCCACTAACGTTTGTGGTTGCCCTGCAAGTTCACGGGCTTGTCCATGGATAGTTCCCATGCTAACTTTTTAAACGGTCCCCACAGGGACAACGGTGCCGGCCCCAGCCGGTTCAATCACTGTTAATCAGGTTAAACTTCGGTTATTATTTCACTTATCATTTTCAAAACTTTTCAACAAACACAAAGGTGGTCCCAACGGGGACTGCTGCAGCGGGCATCTGCTGCCCTACTCCGGTTCTTCGGCTTCATCCGAGGGAGGGGGTGCAGGACTCACTCTGCTCTCCTGGCTGCCCCGCAGTTTGGCATCTAGGGCAAACCACCCCCTCTCTCCGCAGTGCCGGGTATACTGCACAATATTCCTCGACATTAGATTACGGCCGGGGTGCTCCTCAGGCAGGTGGGCATTCACATCCCGCCGGGCTACAAACACTTCGGCCTCCAGGCCCGGTTCATAAATAAACCCGTAGCCCCGGCGGACATCAAACCGCCTCACCTGCCCCTCGTACAGCGGACCCCGGACACGGAACGTGGCCTGGCGGAGATTTTCTTTCTCCCTTATAGCTCAGGCCACCAGCTTGGCCTTCTTCCTCTCCCATTCACCGATCTCCCGGCCCAGTGGTAGCGGCTCCCTATCCCAATACGGGGCTACTGCGAGCTCCGGCGCACGGATCAGGCCCCGCGGGACATCCTGGACGTTGCCCACTGTCAGGAATCTGGGCGGCGGGTCCCGCGGTGTCTTGGTCTTGGGCGCTGCCTTACAGCTACAACCCGGCGCTACCTCAGCCGAGGTGTGGGGGATGGGCACAGGGGCTTTCCGCGGCTGGGCCTTCGGCTCGGAACGGGTCATCGGCTCCGGCTCGGGGAACTTCTCAGGGGCTGCCTCCGGTGCAGACTTCGGGGCCTTCCACGGCAACACCTCCGGCTTGCTACGGGCTCCGGCTACAGGTCGGCCCGCCGGGGCGGGCATGCTGGGTATCGCTACCGGTTGCGGTGGTAGTGGGCCTAGTGGCGGGGTCACGGCCTCCGAGACGGGTGGCGAAGGAGGCAGCGGAGGGAGAGGGCTTGGACCGGGTCCCTCAGCCGCAGCAACCGGTCCCTCGGGGACATAGGGGCGTGGGTCACTCACCCTCCCTTCCTCCGCTTCCTCCTCGCGTCTCTGCACAGTGGCTATAACGTCCGCCATGTCGGTCTCCCACTCCTCCAAGAGGAGCTGCATCTTGACCTGCAGCCTTAGGTGGAGCTGTGCGGTCCGGATTTCCACCCACGCTGCGGTTCCCGGCGCGGGGGCCACGGTGTTTCAGGACGACATCCACATAGTGACTTCTTCCAGGAACGGGGTGACTGCAGAGTCCTGGCGTCCCTGCTTTTATAGCTGCTCTCACATGCAGCCAGCCGCCATCGCGTCCCCCTTAGCTTCTTTCCGGCCACTCCTCTATTGGGGCGGAGTTTTGGCCTTCGCGCCTCTGCTACTCGAGAAGACGCTCGAGCGGGAACTTTTCGCGCCAAAGAGGGCGACTTCTGGTAATTTTCAGCCGGATACCTCCGGCGGTCACAAGGCGCACCTCTACCCAACGGCAGAGCGGTAAGATCCTGTTCGTGACGCCAAGTTGCCGCAGGCGGGGAGGAGGGTGTTGGCACCTTGCTCACCCCTCTGCTCGGGTCCGGCTGCTGCTGCTCAGTGGTGGCTCGAGCGGTGGGCCGGATCCCAAGGGTCTCGAGCGGTGCTCCTCGCCCGTGAGTGAAAGGGGGTTGTTGGGTGTGGGGATTGTTTATTGTCCGTGACGCCACCCACGGTTGTGGTGATTTGTTGGCACCACCGCTGCTCTGTATGGGGGATCCCGGGAAGGATGGTATGGAGCAGCCAGTTGTTGTGTTGCCCCTCCGTGGGTAGGGGTTGGTGATCCCGGGACCCAGTGATGAGATGGGAGATGCAGGGCTGGTGGGCGCAGGGACGCGGGGGCAGCGCTGTGCCTTGCGGCACTGTGGTACTCACTCAGCCTGAGACGTTGACACAGTTTTTCGGTAAACCACACGGCTGGAAAGACGGTTCCCACGGACGGCTGCACTTGCTCTCCCAGTAGGTAACGGTGATGTCCCGTTGACCTGCACCTAGTGTTTCTATGTTGGTAGCGATGGGTCCCCACCGGTAACCCGCTCCCCGGCTTGGATATGGGCCGGAGGAGCCCTACTTTGCCCGCAGGCGCTGGCCCTGAGAAACTGGTGCCCTGGCGGTGGCAGTGTCTCTCCTCAATGGTTGGACTGTTGCCTTCAGTCGGGACTTGGTTGTTGGGGGATCGACGTCCCCTTCACTGACGGATTCGGCAAATTATGGCGACTCCTAGCCTTGCCGGGGTCCGAGAGGCCCCTGCCCTGGTGCTGACTGTCCTTCGTATACTGCTCCAGACCGCCGGGCCACTACCCGTCCGCGGTCCTTCCAGCAACCTCCGAGCAGTCCCCCTCCAGACGATCACCGCTGTTGCTGACCTTGCTGACACTGTCCTGCACTTAGCCGGACCAACTTCAGGCCTTTCTACTCTCAGTTTTACTCTTTTCTTCTTTGCTCCACTACTACTTCACTTTCACTTAGCTCCTCTACCACTTCCTTCTACTTCACTCCCCTGAACTAACTGCTTGGTTCTTCCCGCCTCCAGGGCTGTGTACTCCTCGGTGGGCGGAGCCAACCGCCTGGCCCACCCCCTGGTGTGAACATCAGCTCCTGGAGGAAGGCAACAAGGATTTCGGTAGCTTTGGTGTTCCTAACTGGGATGTAGGGTGTGGTGGTGTGATGACCTGTGACCCCTGGCTTGCCCAGGGCGTCACACCTCCATACAAGCTCTATGTGCATGACGTCCTAAAACCGAGCCATTATCACCATTCACGAGCTCCGCGCACTTGACTCCATTGAGTATTTACTGTTTGATTCATCTCTTGATGTTTTTGCTTGCATAACCAGAGTAAGAATCGAGTCTGGTGCCAAATCCGACCGTAACCAGCGCAGCAAAAATAGCACAGCTTCCCGTCCAGACCAGTTATCAGGAAGTGCTGATGTTAATTGCCTGTAAATAGTGCAGCGTGGCCTGAGGTGTGCGGCTCTGGTTACGGGACATGACATTAGCAGAAAGCGAAGGCGTTAGGCCATCGGTTGTACAGAACGTGAGATTAATGTCTTCCACTTATTCACGGTGCGAAAAGAAAAAAATAAACTATCCCCACATTTGTGACCATGTAACTGTGAGAGATGATCGAGTCAATGCAATGCAAATCCGATTCAAATTTTCTGAAATTGGCAGCTGCCAGCGAATTTGCAAAATTTGCAATTTAATTAGTGTGAATCGCCAAAAAAAAGATGCCATCCATTTACACATTGCAGATGTTTGCATTAGACACAGGCAGCAGCACTTACTTATGATGTCTTGCAGCTATCACATGACATTATATTGCAAAGCCAATCAGGAGGCACCATCATAGCCTGTATAAAAGCCAAAGCAAGGAATTCATCAGACATTCTAGGGTCATTGAAGACAATGAGAAAGCATTGGAGGTAGGAAACGACAGCCCTAAAAGCTTGGAAAAGTGCTCCAGTTATGTGCTATTTAAGTGTAGCAGTGAAGAAGATAAGTGTAGCTGTCTGTCAATCATATATAGATTTCAATCTAAGTAAAAAGATATGAGAGGTGGTGGCAGTGGTAGTGATTTCTCAGTTTGTTTTTGAATGACAATTACACTTTTTCTGCTTAATGCACTAGAAAGCAGTAGCAAAGAAACAATATTTTTATTGATTAATGCACTAGAAAGCAGTAGCAAACAAACACTTTTATTGATTATTGCACTAGGAGGTGTGCCGCCCCCGTGACAGCCGACGGGCTGCTCGGATCCGGATCCGCAGTGGCTCGAGGGGTCTCCGGACCCAAGGCGGGGTCGCGCGGCCGCTCGAAATGAAAAAGGGGGTGAAAAGGAAAATTTACAAAAGGGGGTGAAAAGGGTTTAGATAATGTTCGTGACACCACCCACGGGTCGTGGTAAAGCGGGATACCACCGCTGCCGCGTTGGTGAGGGAGCACCTGTGATCAATGGGATGGAAGCTCGTGATGTTAACCCCTCTGTGGGCAGGGAGATGATGTTCCCGGGCTCGGTGATGGTTGGCTGGGGACCCGTCGGGAGTAGAGGGGCACAACGTACTCACACAGTCCAGAGATGCTGACACCGGGTAAACCAAAGTCCTGAATGCCCTGTGACCTTTGATTGAGCACGCTGGATCCATGCCCTTTTGGCGTTGCTGGTTGGTCTGAAGCCTTGTCCCTTGGCACTGTGTTTACTCTGTGTTGTTCCCTTTTGCCTGAAACTACTCGGGTCCCGCTCACCTACGTGGCTAGCAGGGTGAGCTTGCTCTCACGGTTCACGCTTGGGATTTTCTGGACGGTTTTGGGAAGTCCTATCCCCCTCGTTGCTCTAGTACCACGATTTTGGAGCGGGTGGAGAACGGTTCGTGAAGATTCCGTCCTCGTCGAGTGAATTACTGGGCTGCATAAAGCTCCTTCCCAGCCTAGGGTCCGCGTACCCCGCCGTCCCCTGGCCCCTGCCCGGTTGTAGCACAAGGCTGCCGATCTGCCCTCCATGGCAGTACCGTGCACCCTGTCACTATCCCCTGTGACCGGGGTTCCAGCTCCTTCCAGGCCAGGCCAACGTCTGGCACCTGGGATGGGTACAGGAGCCCAGCTCCACAGCGTGACCTTCTCCTGTCACCGCTCACAGACACTTTCCAACTCCTACTCCTGACTACTCCTGACACTTCTGGCCCTCCTTCTACCATCCCTCCATCTGGGTGGCTCTATTCCCCTCAGGCTGCCTAATGGGTGTCTGGTGGGTGTGGTGCAGAGTGTTCCTCAGGATTTGTGTATACCTGTTCTTAGTAACACCAAAGGGAGAGGACCCAAGGAGGAGCGGGTACCATGCAGAAGGGCAGATTGCACGGCACCCTTGTGACGACCTGATAGGCCAGGGCGTCACAAAAGCAGTAGCAGACTAACACAATATTTTGATGCTTATTGCACTGAAAAGCAGTAGCAAACAAACAGAATATTTTCATGAGGTCACTTCTCAGCTGTCATCTCATTATCATCAAATGCCATAGTACAATGAAAGGTAACACCTATATACGGTGCATCACATAGGATCCACCAGTCTCAAAAATGTATGTGGCACCCCTGAGGTGTCAGGTGCCACGGGGTATTGCACCCAGCAACAGGTGCAGTGCTAACCTCAGATTCCTGGAAGACCAGTGTCGGTAAACATCATTCAAACACACACCACTCTGTCCTTTTTCCCAGACTGGGCGTAACAGGCTAGGGACAGATGTGATGGATGGCCACCTATAGTTGGAACCATCCAATCCGCTAGTCAGAAACCTGGGAGGGGGAGGGGCTAGTCAGTGTAGACAACAGTGGACGGACATCTTGACAGAGAGAAAGTGAAAAGACACGGAGTCAGGAGGAAGTCAGACAGTCAGTCAGCACACGTGTGAAGTGGTCTGATGAACTAAAGGAGTACGGTCGCTGGGAGAGTACGGTGGGAGTACTGACGGGACCAAGCACCGGCGGGGTGCAGAGCCCTAGTTCAGGAAGACGCTTCAAGCTCACCTGATAAATCTGCCCAGTGAGGGAATCATCAGGGTTCCTCACCAACGCTAGCGTCCGGGGCACAGCAGCAAAGAGGGAACTCAGAGAACTGGGACAGAGGTCCAAACCAAGAGAGGTTTAAGCTGCCTGCTATACGGGCCAGGACTGTGACAACAGGAGGGGACCCCAAAACGCTCCAGGCCACGGTGACCCACCAACTACAGAAGGGTGCATGGAAGTAAAGCTCACCAGGTCACTACACCGGCACTGGGATAAAAGGAATACCGGTTTAGCTTAGGCCCAGATTGGTAAAGACCAGCACCAGCCGGGTTACAGCTCCACAGAACCAGTGAGTAAGTTAAACCGCAGCCCCTGTGTTGTCTGAATCCTCCCTGCACCTCTTTCACCAACTGCCACCATACTACAACCACCATCATTGGGGCCCAGCTCTACTTGCGGAGGGCCCTAACATCCAAGCTGCTCAACACCACCAGCCCCAGCAGTGAGAGACTTTGCAGCGGTGGCTTTCCTCAACTGGCCACATACCGCAATTGGCGTCATGAAAAACATTTTTATTTTTATTATTATTTCCATTTTTCTATTATTCCCCTTTTTAAGTGACTCCCAGGGTCACGGAACCGGGCATCGGCCAGTATCCGTGACGTGTCCCTTTGATTCAAGGCCCGGGACCGAGTACCCCACAGCCCTGGGGTGGGTCATTTACCTGCATAAATACTTCAGCACAGAACATGCCCACTACACTCCCACACACAGAACATGCCCCTTACACTCTCACATGGAGCATGCCCACTACACTCCCACTCACGGAGCATGCCCACTACACTCCCACATGGAGCATGCCCACTACACTCCCTCTCACGGAGCATGCCCACTACACTGCCACATGGAGCATGCCCACTACACTCTCACATGGAGCATGCCCACTACACTCTCACATGGAGCATGCCCACTACACTCTCACATGGAGCATGCCCACTACACTCCCACACGGAGCATGTGACGCACCCACGGGTTCTTGGGGAGGACTACTCATCACCGGGCCGGTTTGGGATGTCACAGCGGCCTGGCCCGGCTCCGTGACCCCGGCGGTGTCAGTAAAATGAAGGGGGATGATGGTGGCAGATAGTAGTTATTCATGATGCCACCTGTGGTGTGCGGCTAGGATGGGAGCCGCCGCTGCGGGAGGTCTTCACTCTGGGGCGGATGACTACGCAGCTCAGATGGTATAGCTCTCCATAGGTAGAGCTCAGGCCCCAGGGAGCATGTTATGTGTAGTAGTCCACTCTAATAAAGGGAGTGCGGGCGCAGGAAGGATTAGACGACCCAGTGGCTGCAGTTTAAGATCTTTACTCACAGAGATGCTCTCCGCCTTTGGACTGCGGGACTCCATTGTGATGGGCTCCAGCCGATCCCGGATAGTTCAGAGGCCACATCCGGTGGGGTTTCTCTGTGAGTCCTTCCTCCCTGCGCTGTGTTGTGTGAGTCCCGGCGGCTTGAAGCTACGCGGGGACCTGAGTCTTGGAAATGGTTCTTTTCACGTCCCGTATAGCAGGCAGCGCGAGTCCGTTGTTGGTGCCACCCATAGGTCACGACTCCTGGCTCTATATGCTGCTTTGCCCCGGGATCTGTGTGTGGGCCAGAAGACTTGAAATCCTCTGCCCGGCGGATTCTGCTGGCGGGACCTGAAGTGCCCTCAGCCTAGGTCTCCGCACCCTGAGGTGTGCGCCAGTCCTGAAGGAGTTATCAGCTCTTCGACTGTTTTCTCCTTCGTCTCACTTGTTACCCAGGTTCTAACTTTCTGCGTATTTGTGTGGGTTGTCTTGCTTCCCTGAACAGTCACTCCACCCCCCGTCTAGTGGGTGGGAGGTCCCAGACGATATGGTGACCATCCTAAATGACCCTACCCTAACCCAGTCCTGGTGAGAGGGCAACTAGCTTATGTGTGTTGGTGGATTGTGGTTTACCGGTACTGACCTCCTCCATACCCAAGATGAATACTGCACCTCTGGTGAGGTGCAGTACCCTGTGGCGACTGAAGCCTCAGGGGCTCCACACATGCCCACCACACTCTCACACACAGAGCATGCCCACTACACTCCCCCACGGAGCATGCTCACTACACTCCCCCACACAGAGCATGCCCACTACACTCCCCCACACAGAGCATGCCCACTACACTCTCACACGGAGCATGCCCCCTACACTTCCACATGGAGCATGCTCACTACACTCCCCCACACAGATCATGCCCACTACACTCCCCCACTCACGGAGCATGCCCACTACACTCTCCCACACAGAACATGCCCACTACACTCACACACGGATCTTGCCCGCTACGTTATTTCAACCCAGTGTATCCCTCTACAGAGAGATGAACACGCCAACTCCAAGCATCACTAACTCAGTAAACTTTTCACATGTAGGGTAATCTTTATCATCCTTTAACATTATGTTTGGGGTTTTTTTTGTCTTCAGGATGGGGGTGATCGGCAGTAAGAAGCTGCCTTGGAAGAAAGACGACCATGGTAATCTGAGTTCTCCTGCCGGTCAGTTTTACAAACCCTCTCACCCTCCAATAGTAAGTTATGGATGGAGCGTCCTGGTTTTATGGCTCATGTTGTACCAATGTAGCAAGATGTTTGATATTAATACAATAGTAATGGGGGTAAGATGGTGCTGGGGCAAGGGGTGAATATGATCCAAGAGTGGACCCCAATAGCAAAATGGACCCTTATTATTTCTGGGGGAAATCTCCAGTCCATTGGATGGGTATAAAACAATATTGGCTCTGATGGAGATTAGATGAGTGTCTCATGAGTAATCTTATCCTCCATTCTGATTGCAGGTCCCAGCCTCACGACCACAGAATTTCACCGCACAAAGCAAAATATCCCAAAAAGGTGAGAAATGCTTCATAGCCTCAGAAAAATGCAAAAACTATAATCATTATTAATATGTCTAAGACGCTCAAATTATATATCACTACACGTGAGCCACACGTGTTATATTTGTGACACTTTTGAAGGCTTCTTCAGTGGAAACATTGCAAATGTGTAGTAAGTTGCTCTAAATATACACAATATGGAGAAAAGGATTGGGCTGCACAAGTTAAGTAATGACATCAGGTTCTCTCATGTATAATATCCAGCCCCTCTCCCCAGTGTGTAGCCTTCGGCCCCTCACCCACCGAGGTATCACATCCGCCTCCTCATTCCTGTGTATAACCTTGCCCCCCCATGTGGTCTGCCTTTATTAACATACTAATAGTGATGAGCGAGTACTAAAAAGCTCGGGTGCTCGAAGCTCGGGCCGAGCCTCCCAAGATACTCGTGTACTCGGGCCGAGCAACGAGCCCAATGTTATCCTATGGGAGACCCGAGTATTTTTGTGAAATGACCCCCCGGCAGCATGGAGAAACCCTAAAAATGTCACAAAAGTCTCAGAAGAGTGCTCAAATGACATGGCAACAGCATGGGGAAGACCCCTTGAAGCATTTATCACTCAAAAGTCACAGCTGTGAACAATTTTGTCCGCGTTTCACGCCATTTTTACGGACTCACCAGAAAACCTTCCAAAATGACCCCAAAATGATTTTTCATGGCAGAAATGTTAAGGGCACATACCCAATAGTGAGATAGAGCTGGTGTATGTTACTTTTTGAGATTAATACATGAAAGATTTTACGTGAAAACATTGTTTGGCACTCCGATGTCCCTGAGAAGAGACGTACATGAAGGCCTCTTGAGTCTAATGTGCCCATTTTGAGGAAGTGAGTCTTTGTAGTATTTTCCTTTGCCAGGGCAGCCAAAAATTGGGAGGCTCCACGTTGTCCCTGGGTAGAGACGTGCATGAGGGCCTCAAAACATTAAGTGTCCATTTTAAGGAAGTGGGTGTATTATACTATAGCCCTTAGGCAGGGCAGCCAAAAATTGGGAGGCTCCATGTTGTCCCTGGGTAGAGACGTGCATGAGGGCCTCAAAACATTGTTCCCATTGCAAAGGAGCGGGTCTCCTGTCGTTGTAATGTCCATTCTGCAAAGAATGGGCGAAAAAATTTACCACTGGGGGTATACCTGAAACAAAGACCTAACTATTGTAACAGTCATCATCATGGTGGCGCATGAGGAGAAGGAGGAGCAGTCCAGCGATTATCCAAAGTCCAGAAGTGTGTACCCATGGGTGAGTGGAGGTACATGGCAAACTTTAAATTCCGCTCTCATTTGCTGGTGGTGTGGTGAAGTCTGGCCCAATCCAACCCTTGTTCATCTTGATCAGAGTCAGCCTGTCAGCATTTTCAGTTGACAGGCGGGTGCGTTTATCTGTAATGATTCCACCTGCGGCACTAAAAACACGCTCTGACAAAACGCTAGCAGCAGGGCAGGCCAGGACTTCCAAGGCGTAGAGAGCCAATTCATGCCACGTGTCCAGCTTGGATACCCAATAATTGTAAGGCACAGAGGAATGTCGGAGTACAGTTGTTCGATCTGCAAGGTACTCCTTCAGCATCTGGGCAAACTTAGGATTTCTTGTGGCACTACCCCGCACCTCAGGGGCTGTGGTACGTGAGGGGCTGAGAAAACTGTCCCACATCTTAAAGACTGTTCCCCTACCTCTGGCGGATTGGACTTGTGCCTCTCTCGGCTGTACGCCTCGGTTGTCCACTGATTCCTGACCTATGCCGCTAGCGTTTTGTGAGGGGAATGCTTTGCCTACTTCCGTGAGTATGGCCTTCCGGAACTGCTGCATTTTGGTTGACCTCTCCTCCACGGGAATAAGAGACAAAAAGTTCTCCTTGTAGCGTGGGTCTAACAGTGTTACCAACCAGTAATGATTGTCGGCCAAGATGTTCTTAACGCGAGGGTCACGAGACAGGCAGCTTACCATAAAGTCAGCCATGTGCGCCAGACTCTTAACAGCCAGGACTTCAGTAGCCTGACCAACAAGATGACTGAACATGCTGTCCTCCTCCTCCTCCTCCTCCTCCTCCTCCTCCTCCTCCTCCTCATCTACCCTGTCCTCTGGCCAGCCACGCTGAACCGAGGATATGACTGGTGTGCATGTCATATCCTCAATTTGGCCGGAGAGTTGCTCCATGTCTTCATCCTCCTCCTCGTCATAGTCCTCCACTGCACGTTGTGATGAGACGAGGCTGGGCTGTGTGTTATCACCCACACCCACTACTGTTTCTTGCTGCAACTCATCGCGCTCCGCCTGCAATGCATCATGTTTGTTTTTCAGCAGAGACCGTTTTAGAAGGCAGAGTAGCGGTATGGTGACGCTAATAATGGCGTCATCAACACTCACCATCTTGGTGGAGTCCTCAAAGTTTTGGAGGATGGTAATAGGTCTGACATCCATCTCCACTCCTCAGGTGTTATGTGTGGAGTTTGACCCATTTCCCGACGGCTTAGGTGATGCAGGTACTCAACAACTGCCCTCTTCTGCTCACATATCCTGACCAACATGTGCAGAGTTGAATTCCAACGCGTGGGGACATCACACACCAGTCTGTGAGCCGGAAGATGCAAACGGCGCTGAAAGCCGGCAAGGCCGGCTGAAGCAGTAGGTGACTTTCGAAAATGTGCAGACAGGCGGCGAACTTTTACCAGCAGATCAGACAGCTCTGGGTATGACTTTATAAACCGCTGAACCACGAGGTTGAGCACATGGGCCACGCATGGAACATGTGTCAGCTGGCCTCGCCTCAAAGCCGCCACCAGGTTCCGGCCATTGTCACACACGACCTTTCCTGGCTTTAGGTTCAGAGGTGTGAGCCAGTGATCTGCCTGCTGTTTCATGACCATTGAGGAAGGATTCTCCAGTCGTGCTGTATGTGTGTTACCCACCAATACCATCTGTAAATAATACACGAACTGCATGTGACTTGGTTTAAAATTGGCCACAGCAGCCTTTATTACCTATTATTTACATACTAACGCAAGGGGGCGCCGTCCAACGGGCGACCCCAACAAATAACAATAGGTAACACAGTAACCAATACAGTAAATATACAACCCTGAGTAGGCCCAGTCCAGGAACCACTTCTCACCCCAGTATCCCTGGCCGCAACACACCGACCCAGAGATGAGGTATTAATCACCTACGGATTAACCCTCCAACTTTGCAGAACCCCGTGCCTGCAACATCCCGGAACCTGGAGCCACCATACCAAGATGGTGTCTCTCTGTCCAGTTACCATTGCCTTCAACCGCCTCTGGACCAGACCTACCCCCCGCTGCTGTGACAAAGAAACAACCCAGACAAAATTCCCCTCGGTATTAAACACAAGGGAGGGTGGGCGGGGATCGTTCCATATCCGGAAGTCAAGAGAGAGGGGGTAAGTCAAAGTCCTTTACTTACACCCCTCAACTGTCCCACCTCTTCCTCCAGGGAACTCCTCCTACCCACCAATCCCTTTTATTCTGCCTTATAAACAAACCATTCCTGTTTCCATTAACCCCATCACTCCTTCCCTTCCCTCTAGTCATGTCGCCCCTCCACCCTATGGGTTCCATGGCTTTCTTGACCATTGAGGAAGGATTCTCCAGTCGTGCTGTATGTGTGTTACCCACCAATACCATCTGTAAATAATACACGAACTGCATGTGACTTGGTTTAAAATTGGCCACAGCAGCCTTTATTACCTATTATTTACATACTAACGCAAGGGGGCGCCGTCCAACGGGCGACCCCAACAAATAACAATAGGTAACACAGTAACCAATACAGTAAATATACAACCCTGAGTAGGCCCAGTCCAGGAACCACTTCTCACCCCAGTATCCCTGGCCGCAACACACCGACCCAGAGATGAGGTATTAATCACCTACGGATTAACCCTCCAACTTTGCAGAACCCCGTGCCTGCAACATCCCGGAACCTGGAGCCACCATACCAAGATGGTGTCTCTCTGTCCAGTTACCATTGCCTTCAACCGCCTCTGGACCAGACCTACCCCCCGCCACAGGACAGGGCACGTGACTCCTTACGTGGCCTGGACCCGCCACACACCAAAAGCTTGTACCACACCTCCACGCAATCCCAGTGTCCACAAACAGCACCAAGAACGTTAAGATGCACCCCCATCGCATCACCAAAACCACCAGTTCAGCGCCACCAACTTTAGGCGCCGCCCCCCAATAAAGGCTCGATTGATACTGCCTACCGCACAAGCCACACGCCATTCCAAACCGGTCACACTATCAAAAACTACCCCACGATTAAGCCCGGGTATGTCTTCCACAATGCAACAAACCAACAATTTTTTTTTTTTTTTTTAAAAAACATTCATAAATAACTTCTCGAGATACCTAATCGCTGCCTCCCACTCACTGGACCAGTACCATCGACCCGTCCAGACCCCACTGGCAAAATTTGGGCGAGCCTCAGACCGTCGAGGCCCCGAGAACCAACGAATGCCCAAATATCCAAATGAGGCACACCCTCACCACAAAACCCAGAGGTTATAAACCCACAGATAACACCAACCTGTTACGCCAACCCATTCCACTCCCAAAAGACTCAAACGCCCCCATTGGCCTTAACCCGATAACAACTGAGGCCAACGTAACACCGAAACAAGAGGACTCCCACCTCCCAATACTTCTCACCACCCCTTTTCTGAGCCCACCGAGGGGCCTCCGTGGAAGCCCAATCCAGAAGGAAGACGACCCGTAGTATTCCGGGCGCCCACCCCCGCCACCTGCAATCCAGTCTGCAGCGCTGCCACAAAATGGTATCTTAACAAACGCGACACAATAATGATCCTGGGCGTCCTCACAACATAAATTCCGCACCCGGGACCGCGTATAACAACACCAACCTTCACCACCCGCCTAATCTGATTCGGTGAGCGACAAAGCCGGCGCTCAACCCACTGCACCACCTCGGACACATCCTCCAACATCCAACCTCCGCTCCTAACCGTAGATGGGCTGACCAACCCCACAATCTCAAAGCCTCCCAAAAGGCTAACACAAACCGTTTTGGACAAGGGAAACAAAACCTGCTCGTGCTCAGATGAACATAGCCACCACAAACCACTCACCAAACGCTGCCACAAAACAACGGAGACTGACCCTTGTATCCCGCTGCCTCACACCCTTACGACCAAACCCTTCAAGGCCTGCCGCGCACTAAGATCCTGCGAAAACATCTCTCCACATCTAATCCTCAACAAGACAGCCACAGCCGCCACCCTCTGCTCCACTGCTGACGCCGGCCTAGCAGCCTGAAAACCGTTAATCACCACTGCCAACGCCCCCACCAAATACTCCACCGGGCCTTCCTCACACATTGTCCCAAACAACGTTATCCGCGCCACCCACACTTCTGGATATCAGCCCCAAATAACCTCAGTCACTGGGCACTGAGCCGCTCCCCAACACAGCCACACCAGACTCCACAAGCCCTCAGGACACACCGTGCCCACCTCGTCTGTTACGCGGCCTCAACTCCCGAGACCTGCAGAACTGGAAGGAAACAAAGCAGCTGCTATTCCCTTGGCGAACCCCAGTACTGGTTGCGCCACGCATACCGTTTTTTTTTTTTTTTAAACGCATACAATTGCGAAACCAACTGTCGCAAGTACGCCACCCTTGGCCCCAGGATTAGCAAACCAACTATTAATCGAATTCTCCACCAACTGATAGTCAGAATGACAGCACACCTTCCTCTTGGAAAAACTGCCAACCTCCCCAACCCGACTACTACCACCGATTGGAAGCGCTACCCCACAATGCCCAACCAGAAAACCAACTGGACCCGCTGCATCCGAGTACCGCAGCTACGTTCCATCAGGCACCACCTTACCCAGCCACAATCCGCGGCCACTAAATCGCCGTAAGAAAAAACCTCCTACACCATCAGATCGTCATTGATCTCCTTCGTGACCACACACAAATGATCCGATGGCTGCACCCTTGGCGCAGCCATCGCCAGCCGTCCAGCAGACACGCCCCCCAGCGGCGTAACTCTGCACCCGTGGTTCGACCGCCCCTGCAAAGACTGCACCGCCTGAAACCGCACCGTCTTAGCTGACCTAACTGCCTCTATCGCAGCCCATAGGACCACACCATTACCCACGAATCCTACCTCTCTGACCATAACATCAAACTTTATCCCCCACAAACTGTATCACTGGCGTTGGACCCTCAGTCTTCGCCTGCGCCAACAGGCCCAAAAGAGTATCCACCACCATCTGCAATGAAACAACAACCTCAACGAATCATCAACCCGCCAACCCGATGTAAAGAGAATCAACCTATAATGAATAAGAGGTGTAAGCTGGGACACACCACGCACAAACCACTCCACAAAGAAATAACCGCCCCCAATGGAACATAAAATGGGACAAAACCCATTAGCCCCCACCGATCAGCATAATAATAACTCCCCTCCCCACCGCAGCACCAGAACTGCTAGCTAGCAGGGTGGACCAGTAACAACCTAAATGCCGCCTCCAAATCCACCTTTGCCATCAATGCTCCACGGCTCACCGCCTTTACCAAATCCCACCCTCTGTCCAACGACACATAATAAACCGCCGACAATTCTGGAGCCAAGCAGGCATACACCGATGACTCCTCCAGATAAGATACGTTTTGAACAAGCCGAAATATATACATCTATATACAGCTCATTTCCGGCACTACCCACCAACAGAGAAACCCAATCATGACAAGGAGGGCCCCGAATGGCCCACCCATCCTGCCCAAAGCCACGTCCTGACCCCTCTTTCCACTGACAACCACCAGGTGTCCCCTAGCCCAGCACAAACTTCCAATAAGGAGGCAAAGATCCACCAATATAAATAGAAAGACGCAGAATTACTATGTTCCTTACCACAACCCAACACGTATGCTTAAGACAACCGTCCGCGCCAAATCTGCACCACCCATCATTCTATTCCCCCCAAAAAACCCTCATCGTCCGTGTCGCCGGGGTTCCACGCCCCGAACAGCCAACTACCCCCCAAAAGGGGGGGGCTGACTAGGAGCCACCATCCACTGCAGCCATAAGGATGTGCCCGTATGCTCCTACCGCATACTGGCATGCAACACCTTCCCTTGCTGAAATTACACGGCGTACTGAAGCCAGACTAAACCGCCATATGACCTAAACAAGCCACCCCAAATGGATCCATATAACCGAACCATGCCGAACCAATTACCCAATTCCTTCCCCCGATACCCTTGCCAAAAACGCAAATGCCCGCAGCCACGTTGCAAATGTACGAGGGGTGAGCCTCCACCGGCGCTTCCCCCACCCCCTCTACTTATCCTTCCTGGAATCACTTGGCTTAACCTAATCCAGGTGAAACTGTTCCAGGGGGAGCAGCGAAACTATTGCTACACGTTCCCCCATTCAAATCTTATCCCTCACATCCTCCAGCAAGTGAGCCCCCCCCCAGCGGGCCTTTGAAGCACCCATAACTCTCACACTTGACCACTGTCAGCCCAATGCACCACCTCATCCCCCTCTTCGCTCCTCACCACTCACTCTGTCACAGCCCTTGCCGCCTCTGCCCGAAAATGCTCCCCTGCCGCCTCATGCGCCCTCACTCTGCCTGCCGCACCTGCGCCTACTAACCACCGATCCCGTCCATGCCGCCGGCGGTGCATGCGCACTCTCCACAACCGTATACACCACTGCAGTAAACCCCATACCTTGTCAAAACACAAACCCACTCGGCGCTGCCGTGTCCGCAGCCGCCCCCCCCACCAACTGCGCCCCAACCCTGCCGAATCCACGGCCGTCTCACCCGACCGCGACCCGGCGTATCCTGGAATAAAAGTCACGCCATCCAGACGTCTGATTCTTCCGTCGCTGCTTCCTCCTCCTCCTCGCTGGAGCCGACCGCCTCTGGCTCATGTAATGCAGACGCCGCCGAAGCGCTGCCACCACCACGGCCGTCCTCCTGGTACGCCGCGTGGGCACCATCCTCCAAGCTCCATCTTCTGTCCCGCGGCGACAACCCCGGAAACCGTCCCGACCCACGGGCTGCCACCGCGGGCCTCATCTTCTGGCCCGACCCCCCCCTGCTGCCTGCAAGGACAGGGGGTACCTGTGGCCCGACCCGCTGCCAGCAGACTCCCATCCAGAGCCGCCAGCCTCCTGCCCACCTGGGCCCAGAAGGCATCCGTCCGCCGGGTCCTCGCCCCCCTGGGGGAGACCGCCGCTGCCGGGAGCTGCACGCCTGCTCTGGGTGACCAGGCGGGGACCGCAGGGTCCCCGCCGTCACCCCCACGTACCGACGCCTCCCGGGCATCCGTCGCACCAGGCTCGCCTGCCCTGGTGCCGGACCCCTTGCTGGCTGCAGCCCCCCGGCCACCCCCCCCCTCCACCCACGGGGGAAGGGGGGTAACGCTGGCCTCCGTCCTCGCCGGGCGCTCTCCTGGCCAGGAGCCGCCGCATCCATCCCTCCTGGGCCCCATGAAAGCCTCTGTCCGCTGGGCCCTCCCCCTCCTGGGGGAGACCGCCGCGGCCGGGAGCTGCAACCTGATCTGGGTGACCAAGCAGAAACCGCAGGGCCCCTGCCGTCACCCCCACTCACCGACGCCTCCTGGGCACCCGTCGCCCCAGGCCCGCCTGCCCTGGTGCCGGACCCACCACTGGCTGCAGCTCCGCGGCCCACCCCACCGTCCGCGAGGGGTAAAGCTGGCCTCTGTCACCGCCGGGCGCTCTCCCCGTCCGGGAGCCGCCGCATCCAGCAATCCAGGCCGCGGCTCGGACCGGAAATAGGCCGCAGACAAGCCACGCCCCCCTCCCGGCTGCCGCGGCCCGGACGGAGATTCCTCCCGCGGCCGGAGCAGCAGCTGAGTACTGCCCTGCCCACGTCCTACCGCGGAGGGTCCCCGAAGGGGCTCTCACATCTCCTCCTCGCTCCCCCCGCACACGGCAAGTACCTGAGATATGAGGGAGGGGGGATGCCGCCCGCAGCTGACAGGGGAGCGAGGGGAAAGTGCCAACGGGTTAACCCCCAGCAGCCAAGGCGTGGGACCGCGCTGCCAGGGGCCCGTGCACTGCCATGATGAATCCGCTGGTCCCGGGTAGCAGCCATCCTGTCGCACGTCCGGATCGTTCCATATCCGGAAGTCTGGTGATGTGAGGGGCTGGGGAACCTCCATTATGACGTCCTTGTACAGATCTTTGTGTCCTTCTAAATACTCCCACTCCTCCATGGAGAAATAGAAGGTGACGTCCTGACACCTTATAGGAACCTCTCCAGTCAGATCGTTCCATATCCGGAAGTCAAGAGAGAGGGGGTAAGTCAAAGTCCTTTACTTACACCCCTCAACTGTCCCACCTCTTCCTCCAGGGAACTCCTCCTACCCACCAATCCCTTTTATTCTGCCTTATAAACAAACCATTCCTGTTTCCATTAACCCCATCACTCCTTCCCTTCCCTCTAGTCATGTCGCCCCTCCACCCTATGGGTTCCATGGCTTTCTGAGCTGTCCACAGCTCTTCTGCATTGTGGGGTTTGTCACCTATGCAGATTAGCTTCAGCACAGCCTGTTGCCGCTTCGCCGAGGCAGTGCTGCAGTGCTTCCAGCTTGTGACTGGTGTGGAGGGCACAGTGGATGAGGATGCGCAGGAGGAGGAGGAGGCTGAAGAGCATGACATTCCGGAGCTGTAGAGTGTGGGTGAAACACTGACTGAGGTAGGGCCTGCAAACCTTGGTGTGGGAAGGACGTGTTCCGTCCCTCGCTCAGACTGGGTCCCAGCTTCCACAATATTAACCCAGTGTGCCGTCAACGAGATGTAGCGGCCTTGCCCACAAGCACTTGTCCACGTGTCTGTGGTTAGGTGGACCTTGGGTGAAACAGCGTTGTTCAGGGCACGTGTGATGTTTTGTGACACGTGGTTATGCAACGCGGGGACGGCACACCGGGAGAAATAGTGGCGGCTGGGGACCGAGTAACGTGGGACAGCTGCCGCCATCAGGTCACGGAATGCTTCTGTCTCCACCAGCCTAAAAGGCAACATTTCCAGCGCAAGCAGTCGCGAAATGTTAGCATTTAGAACTGTGGCATGTGGGGTGTTGGCAGTGTATTTGCGCCTGCGTTCAAAGGTTTGCTGAATGGATAACTGATCGCTGCGCTGGGACAAGGACGTGCTTGATGATGGTGTTCTTTCTGCGTAGGCAACTGCAGGTGCAGGAGTGGAGGAGGCTTGTTCGCAGGCAGCATGGACAGAGGATTGGCTCGCATGCACAACCAGCGAAGACGTAGCAGTGACATCAGCAAGCACTGCTCCTCGACTCTGTTGTACTTCCCACAAAGTCGGGTGCTTGGCTGACATGTGCCTGATCATGCTGGTGGTGGTCAGGCTGCTAGTTTTGGTACCCCTGCTGATGCTGGCACGGCAGGTGTTGCAAATGGCCTTTTTTGAATCATCTGGATCCAACTTAAAAAACTGCCAGACTCGGGAAGACCTAACATTTGTACAGGCACCTTGTGTCGTCGTGTTGTTCCGGGGAACGGTTGCCTGACTTCTGCCTGGGGCCACCACCCTGCTTCTTACTGCCTGTTGTGATGCTATGCCTCCCTCCCCCTGTGCACTGCTGTCCTCGCTCTGCATATCCTCCTGCCAGGTTGGGTCAGTTACTGGATCATCCACCACGTCGTCTTCCTCTTCCGCACCCTGCTCCTCCTCCTGACTTCCTGACAATTGTGTCTCATCATCGTCCACCACTTGTTGAGACACGTTGCCAACTTCGTGAGAACGTGGCTGCTCAAATATTTGGCCATCTGTACAGACGATCTCCTCATGACCCACTTCAATATGAGCTGGCGAGAGGCCAGAATGTGTGAATGGAAACGTGAACAGCTCTTCCGAGTGTCCAAGTGTGGGATCATTAATGTCCGAGGAGGACGTGTACTCAGCCTGGTGGTAGGAAGGAGGATCAGGTTCAGAAATGTGCGGTGCAGTATCACGGCTACTGACACTTGACCGTGTGGAAGACAGAGTGTTTGTGGTGGTGCCAATCTGACTGGAAGCATTATCTGCTATCCAACTAACAACCTGTTGACACTGGTCTTGGTTCAAGAGCAGTGTACTGCTGCGGTCCCCAAGAATTTGGGACAGGACGTGCGAGCGACTAGATGTGGCCCTTTGTTGTGGCGAAATTAGAGCTTGCCCACGACCTCGGCCTCTGCCTGCACCACCATCACGTCCACTTCCTTGTTCATTGCCAATGCCCTTGCGCATTTTGCAATGCTGTGCACTGCTGACGTGTATATTCACTACTTGTGCGTTATATTAAAGTTTCTGGAAATTGCACACAAGTGCACCTGTACGCTGCCACCAACAGGCACACACGTGCGGTTTTAAAAACCAAGCACGGACGCAATAAGAACCTAACAGGTTTTTTTGGGGAGCGACAATTACAGACAAGTCAGACACTATCTGGACTGTTTTACACTGTGTACACCAGCCCCAGATATGATGAAGGCTGGTATACGGTCACCACTACCCTGCCTGCCTGCCTGTATACTGGTACAATAGTCCTGACAAGGACTCTTCTGGTCACTAGCCTGTATTCAGACCTGGCTATACCCTGCCTGTATATAGCAACAATAGTCCTGAGAAGGACTCTGCTACTGTACTCCGACCTGGCTATACCCTGCCTGCCTGTATACAACTAGAATAGTCCTGAGAAGGACTTTTGGTCACACTGTTTGCAGCCCTGCAACTGAAAAAGCTATAAAGGGCCGCAAAGCTTTCCCTGAATCAGCGACACTCTCCCTGCACTGACTGTCTGGATAGCTGTGTGCAGAGCACAGCGCGCCCGCCGGTATAAAGGCTCGGTCACGCTGTGCAAGCCGGCCAATCACTGCAATTCCACAACTAACAGGGCTGTGGCATTGCAGTGGTCTGCCAGCCAATCCCTGCATGAGGGCTGGCTCTCAAAAGAGCGTCAACATGCAGAAATGAAGACCACGAGTACAGCACGAGTATCGTGAGATTACTCGGTCCCCGCCGAGCAGCCCGAGTACAGCGATACTCGTGCGAGTACCGAGTAGTGACAAGCATACTCGCTCATCACTACATACTAACTGTACTACCTGGCTTCGCCCGGGTTAATAATTGCTGTTAACAAAATAGAATGTATTAACAAAAATGTATTCTGCACACAAAAACCACAAAACAGATAGATAGAAATGTAATTATAATGTCTGTCTCCCCCTCTGTATATATCTCTCTGTCTCTCTCTCTATCTCTTTGTCTGTCTCTTTCCCTGTCTATCTCTGACTGTCTCTGTCTCTTTCTCCGTCTGTCTCAATCTCTTTCCCTGTCTGTCTATCTATCTCTGTCACTTTCCCTGTCTGTCTCTTTCCCTCTCTTTCCCTGTCTGTCTCTTTCCCTCTTTCCCTCTGTCTCTTTCCCTGTGTCTGTCTCTTTGTCTGTCTCTTTACCTGTCTTTGTCTGTCCCTTACCCTGTCTGTCTCTTTCCCTGTCTGTCTGTTTCCCTATGTCTGTCTCTGTCTCTTTACCTGTCTGTGTCTGTCTCTTAACCTGTCTGTCTCTTTCCCTCTCTTTCCCTGTCTGTCTCTTTCCCTGTCAGTCTGTCTCTTTGTCTGTCTCTTTGTGTCTGTCTCTTACCCTGTCTATGTCTGTTTCTTACCCTGTCTGTGTCTGCCTCTTTCCCTGTCTGTGTCTGTCTCTTTCCCTGGCTGCATTGTGACACGCCAACATTCCATATAAGGGCGTGGCTGCACATTCTTCTGAAGTTCTGGCTGCACTGTGGCTCCCAGCTCCATTCACTTTAATGGAGGCAGGTGTTTTGGTGAATAACTGTAAAATGCGGGGTTAAAATTTCCCCTCAAAACATAGCCTATGACGCTCTCGGGGTCCTGAAGTGTGAGTGTGCAAAATTTTGTGGCTGTAGCTGCGACGGTGAAGATGCCAATCCCGGACACACACACACACACACACACATTCAGCTTTATATATTAGATGATAGAACAGCTGGTGGTGCAGATCTCACTGATACCAGTGCATCCTGTAACAGAAGCCACCGAGTACTGACTTTTCTTCCTCTTAAACCTTCCCCATCACCTGTGAGGGATGTTGTTGAGAAGTAGAAGAAACTGCAGCAACTCAGCCACGAAATGGAGACCCCGTAATGTTACAGTGTGGGGGGCCGAGTGCTGAGGAGCAGAGGGCAGAAAAGTCCTCACCGCTCTGCGGACCCTATAACTGCAGAGCCCAGACCTCCTCTGGTAACATCAGCACAAACACTGCACCCACCGGGGACTTCATGGCCGAGCAGCTGCAGACATACATCACCAAGCACAATGCCAAGCCGTACATCACCAAGCACAATGCTGAGCCGTACATCACCAAGCACAATGCCGAGCCGTACATCACCAAGCACAATGCCGAGCCATACATCACCAAGCACAATGCCGAGCCGTACATCACCAAGCACAATGCCGAGCCGTACATCACCAAGCACAATGCCGAGCCGTACATCACCAAGCACAATGCCGAGCCGTACATCACCAAGCACAATGCCGAGCCGTACATCACCAAGCACAATGCCGAGCCGTACATCACCAAGCACAATGCCGAGCCGTACATCACCAAGCACAATGCCGAGCCGTACATCACCAAGCCCAATGCCAAGCCGTACATCACCAAGGACAATGCCGAGCCATACATCACCAAGCACAATGCCGAGCCGTACATCACCAAGCACAATGCCGAGCCCTACATCACCAAGCACAATGCCGAGCCGTACATCACCAAGCACAATGCCGAGCCGTACATCACCAAGCACAAGGCCGAGCCGTACATCACCAAGCACAATGCCGAGCCGTACATCACCAAGCCCAATGCCAAGCCGTACATCACCAAGGACAATGCCGAGCCATACATCACCAAGCACAATGCCGAGCCGTACATCACCAAGCACAATGCCGAGCCCTACATCACCAAGCACAATGCCGAGCCGTACATCACCAAGCACAATGCCGAGCCGTACATCATCAAGCCCAATGCCGAGCCGTACATCACCAAGCACAATGCCGAGCTGTACATCGCCAAGCACAATGCCGAGCCGTACATTACCAAGCACAATGCCAAGCCGCACATCACCAAGCACAAGGCCGAGCCGTACATCACCAAGCACAATGCTGAGCCGTACATCACCAACCACAATGCCGAGCCGTACATCACCAAGCACAATGCTGAGCCGTACATCACCAAGCACGATGCCGAGCCATACATAACCAAGCACAATGCCGAGCCATACATCACCAAGCCCAATGCCGAGCCATACATCACCAAGCACAATGCCGAGCCGTACATCACCAAGCACAATGCCGAGCCGTACATCACCAAGCACAATGCCGAGCCATACATCACCAAGCACAATGCCGAGCCGTACATCACCAAGCACAATGCCGAGCCGTACATCACCAAACACAATGCCGAGCCATACATCATCAAGCACAATGCCGAGCCGTACATCGCCAAGCACAATGCCGAGCCGTACATCACCAAGTACAATGCCGAGCCGTACATCACCAAGCACAATGCCGAGCCGTACATCACCAAGTACAATGCCGAGCCGTACATCACCAAGCACAATGCCGAGTGTCGGATGGAGCGGTGTTAAGCCGCTACCAAAGGACTCTGGAGGAGACGTGTTCTGTGCAGTGATGGATCGCTATGCTCTATCTGCGTCTGATGGAGCAGTCTGGGTTTGGTGAATGGAAGACGTTACCCCCTGACTGCATTGTGCCGCTGTACATCTGTACAGATGGTGGAGGAGGATGAGGCTCTGGGCTGTTATCTTAGCTCCAGTGATGGAAATCTTAAGACATTGTGGACAATTGTAGCTTCCGGCTTTGTGGGAACAGTTTGGGGAAGACCCTTCTCTGTTCCCCATGACTGTGCCCAGTGCACAAGCTCCATACAGACATGGAGGGGGGAGAACATGACGCCGCACAGAGCCCGGACCTCAGCCCCATCTGTGACCCCGGCCCCCCCCCCAACATCAGGATCACCTCACAAATGCTCTTCTGGATGAAGGGAAAAAAAATCTCCAAATCTTGCAGCAATCCTTCCCAGATGAATGAGACCAGGGGCAGACTCCATATTAATGTATATAGAAGTAGGATGGGAGGTCACATACTGTAGTTGTCCCTATACTTTTGTCCATATAGTATATTTTGCTATATGGTCCATTTAGAAAACTTTTCTGCAAGTTGCGTCATTGACACAAACTTGTGGATTCAGGCATGCTACAGTATTGACATATAACAAATATTTATATATATATACATATATATATATATATATATATATATATATATATATATATATATATATATATATATACATACAGTACAGACCAAATGTTTGGATACACCTTGTCATTCAAAGTGTTTTCTTTATTTTCATGACTCTGAAAATTGTAGATTCACATTGAAGACATCAAAACTATGAATTAAAACATGTGGAATGAAATACTTAAAAAAGTGTGAAACAACTGAAAATATGTCTTATATTCTAGGTTCTTCAGAGTAGCCACCTTTTGCTTTGATTACTGCTTTGCACACTCTTGGCATTCTCTTGATGAGCTTCAAGAGGTAGCCACCGGAAATGGTTTTCCAACAGTCTTGAAGGAGTTCCCAGAGATGCTTAGCACTTATTGGCCCTTTTGCCTTCACTCTGCGGTCCAGCTCACCCCAAACCATCTCGATTGGGTTCAGGTCTGGTGACTGTGGAGGCCAGGTCATCTGGTGTAGCACCCCATCACTCTCCTTCTTAGTCAAATAGCCCTTACACAGCCTGGAGGTGTGTTTGGGGTCATTGTCCTGTTAAAAAATAAATGATGGTCCAACTAAACACAAATCGGATGGAATAGCACGCCGCTGCAAGATGCTGTGGTAGCCATGCTGGTTCTGTATGCCTTCAATTTTGAATAAATCCCCAACAGTGTCACCAGCAAAGCCCCCCCACACCATCACACCTCCTCCTCCATGCTTCACGGTGGGAACCAGCCATGTAGAGTCCATCCATTCACCTTTTCTGCGTCGCACAGAGACACGGTGGTTGGATCCCAAGATCTCAAATGTGGACTCATCAGACCAAAGCACAGATTTCCACTGGTCTAATGTTCATTCCTTGTGTTCTTTAGCCCAAACAAGTCTCTTCTGCTTGTTGCCTGTCCTTAGCAGTGGTTTCCTAGCAGCTATTTTACCATGAAGGCCTGCTGCACAAAGTCTCCTCTTAACAGTTGTTCTAGAGATGAGAAGGTGTGTCCAAACATTTGGTCTGTACTGTGTATATATATATGTATATATATATATATATATATATATATATATATATATATATATATATATATTTACATATGGAAAAATCGTTTTTACCTTCTTCTAAAGTTAGAAAAAAACAGAATGGTCACTGAAATCACATGAAACTGACATATTTAATTAAATTTCCTGAATCTCAAATAATGATAATTGATTAAAAAAAAAAAAAAAAAGAAAACTAATAAAAATGGCCTTGATAAAACTGATAGTAAAAGATTGAAAATTATTTGATCATTGGGACATGGTAAACTGAGGAGTGACCTGTAATTAGCATCACAGTTGTCAACATTCTTGTAAATCAGTCAGTCGCCTTTTTTTAATAGTGAAAAGTAGTCATTGTGCTGTTTGGTATCATGGTGCATACCGCACTGAAAATGGAGCAAAGAATGCTCAAGGCAGAGTTGTCTCAGGAGATTAGAAAGAAAATTATATAAAAACTTAAAGGCTACTAGACATCTCCAAACAGCTTGATGTTGCTGTTACTTCAGTTGCACATATTATTGATAAAGGTAGGGTCTACAGGACTGTAGCCGACCTCCCTGGAAGTGGCCACAAGAGGAAAACTGAGACAAATAACACGAATGGTAGCAAGAGCCTAAAACAACTTCCAAAAAGATTAGAGATGACTCCAGGGTCAAGGTACATCAGTCTCAGATGCCACCAACTGGCCAAAGTGGACTTCATGGAAGATGGCCACTCCTGAAAGAAAATCATAAAGTGAGAATGCAATTTGCAAAAAATTAATATTGAGGAGTCTTAAAGTTTCTGGGAAAACATCCTTTGGAAACATGAGACAAAACTAGAACTAGAACAAGTCACATCAGATCTATGTTCACAGGCGCAAAAATCAAGTATAGAAAGGAACATAATACCTCTTGTGAAACATGGTGGAGGCTCAGGTATGTTTTGGGGCTGCTGTGCTGCATCTGGCACAGGCTGTTTTGAATCTGTGCAATGTACAATGAAATCTCAAGACTATTGAGGCATTCTGGATCTAGATATGCTGCCAAGTGTGAGATAGCTTGGTCTAAATCACAGGGCATTGGTACAACAGTATAATGACCCAAAACACAGATAAAAACATCCAAGAACGGCCAAGAGTAAAGTTCCAAACTCTTCAGAAGTGGCTTCTATGAGCCCAAAATCCTATTCTCTTACAATTTTAAACTATTTAAAAAATATACAGACCCTAAGGGACATTTTTTTTAATTTTAATTTAAATTTTTGGGGACTAAAAATAATTTTTACAACTGGGCTTTATTACACATTTTACACCATTTATGAGCTCGATGTTTCCCTGCACTTTGCTGGCTGCACAATTTGTTAATAGAAAATCCCGCAGTGATCTTATTGTGTGCGGTGTTTGGAATTTTTTTTTTTTTTTATCACTTTCTGAGCTCCTCTGTGCTGATGTACGACCACATCAAAGTTCAGCTTAACTCTGATGTGGTCTACTGCAATGAAAATCAGCACAAAAAAAGCTCCAAATCCTCCTGTCAGAACAAGCTAACTGACAGGTCATCTGTTAAAAGGGCTTGCAGACCAGACAATAGAAAACACATTTTTTAGGCATTAGTGCGCTAAAAAAAAAAAAAAGGCAGCATGCGCACCTTACTGCATCCCTGCAGATCCAGTGCATGTGGTCTGTGCTGTGTCCAAAAAAGATGCCTGCTCCCTCCCTTTGGAAGTCAGAGGACCACTGCAGCCAGAGGTGTAACAACTGCAATCGCAAAAGGGTACATCCAGGACCCCGACGTGATGCGATATTCATGCATTTTTTTTCCCAGAGGATGCAGATATGGTGCAGGAAATTGATGTATACATTTCTGCATCAAATTTGCATCTCCTGGCAGAAAACGGTGGTGGGGGGGTTTGCCAAAATTCCACCAACACCAAATTCCTGTACCAATACTGCACCTCCTGGCAAAAAAACGCATCAAACTGTGATGTGGTTTAGATGTGGTATTTTCCCAGGAGATGCAGATTTGGTGCTGAAATTTAGACACCAAATTTCTGCACCAAATGTGCATTTTCTGGCAAAAAACGCATCTAAACACGATACAGTTTTGATGCAATATTGATGCGTTGTTTTGCCAGAAGATGCAGATTTGGTGATAGTTTTAGCATTAAGGGGCCCAATAACCATGGGCCTCCCCAGCTGGAGAGTACCAGCCCCCAGCAAGTCATTTATTTAAATAATTAAAAAAAAAAAAGCAGCATAGGTCCCACTTATTTTGATACACAGGCAAGATAAGCAAACGGCTAGGGGCTGCAGCCATGTTTTATCTGTACTGCATATCACAATATGGGGGGACCCTATGCCATTTTTTTTAAATTTATTTTTACACCACTATAGAGACGCAGACAGTGTGTGTGATTCCCACCAATGACATGCGTTGTCACACAGGGTGGGGGCGCGGTCTGACTGTAATCAATCACAGACGCCGGGACTGACGGTTGTCGGGTGAAGTAAGTGTAAGGCGGGCTTTGCACGCTGCGACATCGGTAACAATATGTTACCGACGCTGCAGCAATATTCCCCGCCCCCGTCGCGGGTGTGATATCTAGTGATAGCTGCCGTAGCGAACATTATCGCTACGGCAGCTTCACATGCACTCACCTCCCCTGCGACGTCGCTCTGGCCGGCGACCCGCCTCCTTATTAAGGGGGCGGGTCGTGCGGCGTCACAGTGACGGCACATGGCAGGCAGCCAATAGGAGCGGAGGGGTGGAGTTGAGTGGGACGTAAACATCCCGCCCACCTCCTTCCTTCCGCATTGCCGGTGGAGGCAGGTAAGGTGATGTTCCTCGCTCCTGCGGCTTTACACACAGCGATGTGTGCTGCCGCATCGTATCATCGGTGCAGGGGGGAAACCATAATTAAGCTGCAGCAACAGGTACGATGTAGTTCCTCGTTCCTGCGGGAGCACACATCGCTGTGTGTGAAGCCGCAGGAGCGAGGAACATCTCCTACCTGCCTCCAGTGGCTATGTGGAAGGAAGGAGGTGGGCAGGATGTTATTTCCCGCTCATCTCCGCCCTTCCGCTGCTATTGGCCGCCTGCCATGTGACGTCGCTGTGAAGCCGCATGACCCGCCCCCTTAGGAAGGAGGCGGTTCGCCGGCCAGAGCGACGTCGCAGGGCAGGTAAGTGCGTTTGAAGCTGCCGTAGCGATAATGTTCGCTACGGCAGCTATCACAAGATATATTGGATGTGCAACGGGGGCGGGGACTATCTCGCTCGGCATCGCTAGCATCGGCTAGCGATGTCGCAGCGTGCAAAGTACCCCTAAGCCCGGTTTATAGGTGATAAAGTTTGTATTGAAACACACGGTGATAACAAGCTACCTGCAGAAGAAAAACAAACAAGTGCATAAACACACAGTGAAAATATCAGATGAAGCCTTTAACCCTTTAACGGCCATAATATTACGTCCTAGTGGTCATAGTGTTAATCCCTGCCAGCTGCTGGCGGCAGCCGGAGGGGATCCAAGCACATATCAGCTAATCTGTACAGCTGACATGTGTGCCTGACAGGCACGAGCAAAATCTCATTCCGCCAGTACCTGTTAACCCCTTAAATCGCGCTGTCAAAATGTTGGAGCCATTTAAATCCCTGGCGCAGTAGATCTGCACTCACTGGCCTCCATCAATGTCACAGTGACGTGATCACTGTGAGCCGATGATTGTCATGTGATGACTCCTGTAGCTAGCATGAGTGACAAGAGGTGAACATTTCTACTGATCTCAGCTGTGTAGCTTTGATCAACAGAAAAGAATGAGTGATCAGACTGCTGATCCTTTTTAGCCCCCTAGGGGGACTAGTGAAAAATAAACCCAAAACAAAGTAAAAGTTCGAATCACCCTCCTTTCGTACCATTGAAAATAAAAGGTTAAAAAAATAAATATACACATATTTGGTATCGCCGCGTTCAGAAATGCCCAATCAAAATATAAAATCAATTAATCTGATTGGTAAATATCGTAGCGTTAAAAAAAAAAAAATCCAAAAACGCCAAAATTACTATTTTTGGTCGCCACAAATTTTGCGCAAAATGCAATAACAGGCGATCAAAACGTAGCATCTATGCAAAAATTGTACCATTAAAAACGTCAGCTCAAGACGCAAAAAAATAAGGCATCACTGAAGTATAGAATCCAAAAAATGAGAACACTACTGGTTGTGGAAAATGGCGCAAAACGTGCACCACTTTTTTTGGACAAACCTCTGAATTATTTTTAACCCCTTAGATAAAAGTAAACCTATACATGTTTAGTGTCTACGAACTCGCACTGACCTCAGGCATCACATCGACAGATCATTTTTACCATATAGTGAACACAGTGAATAAAATATCTCAAAAACAATCATGCAATTGCACTTTCTTTTGCAATTTTTCCGCACTTGGAATTTTTTTGCCTTTTTCCAGTACACTATATGGTAAAACGAATGGTTTCAAGTGTCCAGAAAACAGATGCAGAGCAATTTGCAAATGTCCAGAATAGTCCCGTGCTCCACAACTATAGCAATTCAAATGTTTAAGCAACACAGCAGTTAATTAAGCAAGCTAGCTCACATGTTAACATAGGAGAGGAATGAAGAAGAGTACGCCATCTTGGAAGAGGGCAAAAATGGCCAAAAGGTAATCAGAATAGCCGTAGTCCTTACACTGAGTGACCGAACCCGAACAGTAACACAGAGTTCCCTGACAAGTCTGTGTTTGGGGTCCATGCACAGGCACTAGGTATCCAGTACATTGCAGTTCGGGTGATTTGCATGGTGGTGGGTGTTATGGCAGCTCTTTGGGGTTCATGGGCATTAATCGTTCTTGTGCCTCTGTACCCAGGAAAGTCCTCTCCAATCCTGGGCATGCTCCAGCTCTCCGTTGGGTCACCTATTGCCCCTCACTGGCCATGAGGGGTGAGGTGTCTCCTTTGGGGGGCGGAGGTAGTGCTCCCTCTGGCCATGTTTTGCGCTCTAAGATACCCACTTCAGCTTGTGGCATTGCTGGGAGGTGAGGCGGTGTCGCTACCAGCGATTTTTGCGGTGAGGGGTCCCGGGACACTGGGTCCTCTAATGTCAGCTGTTGCCAGGGGATATGGTACGCCATGTCTTCTGGTTCAGCAAGGTGGTGGGAGGTTCAATCTTCATCACCTCCTGCTTTGCCACTCTGGGTTGAAGGTAGAGATGTTACCTCAGCAGTGACAGCTGATCCAGGGAAGGCTATATAAACCCACCATCTCCTCTGTTCAATGCTGATTATTTACGAAGGTTAGTAGTTTTTGCTGCTCTGGTCTTTTGGTTTTGTCCCTAGTCTCCCCTTATACCTGTTTAGTGGTTATTACTTTCCTTGTTGGTTTTGGTGCATTTGATATGACTGTGGCCTGTGTGCCCAGCCACCCCACTATTGTCACCTGGGAAGGGCTCTGCCAAAGTCCTCCCCTCCAGGACCAGAAGGCGGGAGAAAAGTACCCCGGCCCTTAAAGGGAGCCTGTCAGCACATTTGGGGCATATAAGCTGTGGCAACTGTCGCGGGCGGAGGAGGGGACGCCGCGCTCTCCCACTGCTCGGGTCCGGCTGCCGCGGCTGCTGCGGCCTGCTGCTGCTCGGTGGCTCGAGCGATGGGCCGGATCCCGGGGACTCTGGCGGCGCTCCTCGCCCGTGAGTGAAAAGGGGGGTTTGGGTGTGGGGATTGTTTATTGTCCGTGACGGCACCCACGGTTGTGGTGATTTGTAGACACCACCGCTGCTCTGTATGGGGATCCCGGGAGTGATGGTATGGGGCAGCTGGATGTTAATCCTCCCCTCCGTGGGTAGGGGGGTTGGTGGTCCCGGGGCCCAGTGATGAGGTGGGTGATGCAGGGCTTGGTGGGATGCAGGGACGTGGGGGCAGCTCTGTGCCTTGCGGCACTGTGGTACTCACTCAGCCTGAGACGATGACACAGTTCTCGGTAAAACACATGGCTGGAAAGACGGTTCCCACGGACGGCTGCACTTGCTTTCCCCAGTAGGTGACGGTGACTGCCCTTTTTCCTGCACCTAAGATGATGATGGTTGCGATGGGTTCCCACCGGTAACCCGCTCCCCGGCTTGGATATGGGCCGGAGGAGCCCTACTTTGCCCGCAGGCGCTGGCCCTGAGAAACTGGTGCCCTGGCGGTGGCGGTGTCTCTCAATTACGGTTGGACTGTTGCCTTCAATCGGGACTTGGTTGTTGGGAGACAGTCGTCCCCTTCATTGACGGATTTGGCAAATTATGGCGACTCTTAGCCTTGCCGGGATCCGAAAGGCCCCTGCCCTGGTGCTGACTGCTCTTTGTATACCGCTCCGGTACCACCGGGCCACCACCCGTCCGCGGTCCTTCCAGCAACTTCCAAGCAGTCACCCCTCCAGACAGTCACCGCCGTCTGCTGACCTTGCTGTCTCTCAGTCCGGGGCACACACCCGGACTAACTTCAGGCTTTCTTAACTGTCACTTTTCCTTTCCTCAGCTTCTCTCCTTTTGTCCTTTACCACTTCCTTCCACTTCACTGTTTACTCCTCTCCGTCCCTAGCTGGACTGCCTGGTTTTCCCGCCTCCAGAGCTGTGAACTCCTCGGTGGGTGGAGCCAACCGCCTGGCCCACCCCCTGGTGTGGACACCAGCTCCTGGAGGAAGGCAACAAGGATTTTTGGGTTAGCTTTGGTGTTCCTAACTGGGGTTTAGGGTGTGGTGGTGTTTTGACCTGTGACCCCTGGCTTGCCCAGGGCGTCACATTCCCCCTTAGCAAAATGCAGACCGTCCGCGGGCTGCCCGTCCAACACCGGTTTTATTTTCTGTAAATATATAAAAAAGGTAAAACGGTAACATAACAATTCATGACATCATCCCACATCGGGAGGCACATTTCTTAAACGTTGCAAACGGTTTACGGTTACGGTTTCCGCTCTCTCCCACCCAAGCAACCTGGCCCTGATGCTGCCCCTACAACCCAGGCAGCACCCCTTGACCCCAGTCCAGCACAAGTCACCCGAGCGGGATCTGTCCTTCCCCTCCAGAGGGTAGCCACCGGTCCCTGTGGTGGCTGGGCCCCAGCCGGCTCTACTGCGGGCCCTCCCTCCAACCTGCCTCTCCGGAGGCGGCACTGCGGAAACAGTAACGGTAAAACAACTTATTTACAAGCCACTAGCGTCTGTGGTTGCCCTGCAAGTTAACGGGCTTGTCCATGGAAAGTCCTCCATGCAACTTTTTAAACTGTCCCCTCGGGGACAACAATGCCGGCAACGGCCGGTTCCCAATCACGGTTGACAATCTGGTTACTTTCCATGAATTGTTCATTTTCATCATTTTCAACAACTTTCAAACAAAAACTCTGATGGTCCCAACGGGGAATGGACAACGGTGCTCCGCTGCCATCACTCATACTCTTCGGCATCACCTGAGGGAGGGGGCGCGGTGCTTACACGGGACTCATGGCTGCCCCGTAGCTTAGCGTCCAGCGCGAACCACCCCCTCTCCCCACAGTGCCGGGTGTACTGCACGATGTCGCCCGGCATCAGGTTACGGCCGGGATGCTCCTCAGGCAGGTGGGCATTCACATCCCGCCGGGCTATAAATACTTCGGCCTCCAGGCCCGGTTCATATATAAACCCATAGCCCCGGCGGACATCAAACCGCCTCACCTGCCCTTCGTACAGCGGGCCCCGGACACGGAACATTGCCTGACGGAGGCTCTCTTTTTCCTTGATTGCTCGGGCCACCAGCTCCGCCTTTTTCCTCTCTCTCACACCGATCTCCAGGCCCAGCGGTACCGGCTCCCTGTCCCAATACGGCACTGCTGCGAGCTCCGGCGCACGGGTCGGGCCCCGCGGGACATTCTGGACGCTGCCCACTGTCAGGGATCTGGGCGGCGGGTCCCGCGGTGTCTTGGCCTTGGGCACCGCCTTGCAGCGACAACCCGGCGCTACCTCAGCCGAGGTGTGGGGGATGGGCACAGGGGCTTTCCGCTGCTGGGCCTCCGGCTCGGAACGGGTCATCAGCTCCGGCTCGGGGACTTTCTCGGGAGACGCCTCTGGTGCGGTTTTCGGGGCTTTCCAGGGCAACACCTCCGGTCGACTACGGGCTCCGGCTGCAGGTCGGCCCGCCGGGGCGGGCATGCTGGGTATCGCTACCGGTGGCGGTGGCAGTGGGCCTAGTGGTGGGGTCACGGCTTCCGGGACGGGTGGCGAGGGAGGCAGCAGGGGGAGAGGGCTTGGACCGGGTCCTGCAGCCACGATGACCGGCCCTTCAAGGGCATCGGGGCGTGGGTCACTCACCCTCCCTTCCTCGGCTTCCTCCTCGCGTCTCCGCACGGTCGCAATCACGTCCGCCATGTCGGCCTCCCACTCCTCCATGAGGAGCTGCATTTTGACCTGCAGCCTTTGGTAGAGCTGCGTGGTCTGGATCTCCACCCACGCCGCGGTTCCAGGCGCGGGGGCTACGGTGCTGTGGGACGGCATGAACATGTTGCTGGCGGCCTCTCCCAGGAACAAGATGTCTGCAGAGTCCTGGCGTCCCTGCTTTTATAGCTGCGCTCACATGCAGCCAGCCGCCATCGCGTCCCCCTTAGCTTCTTTTAGCCACTCCTCTATCGGGGCGGGGTTTTGGCCTTCGCGCCTCTGCTACTCGAGAAGACGCTCGAGCGGGGACTTTTCACGCCAAAAATGGCGGCTTCTGAAATTTTCCGGCCGGACACCTCCGGCGGTAACAAGGCGCACCTCTACCAGACGGCAGAGCGGTAAGATCCTGTTCGTGACGCCAAGTTGTCGCGGGCGGAGGAGGGGACGCCGCGCTCTCCCCACTGCTCGGGTCCGGCTGCCGCGGCTGCTGCGGCCTGCTGCTGCTCGGTGGCTCGAGCGATGGGCCGGATCCCGGGGACTCTGGCGGCGCTCCTCGCCCGTGAGTGAAAAGGGGGGTTTGGGTGTGGGGATTGTTTATTGTCCGTGACGCCACCCACGGTTGTGGTGATTTGTAGACACCACCGCTGCTCTGTATGGGGATCCCGGGAGTGATGGTATGGGGCAGCTGGATGTTAATCCTCCCCTCCGTGGGTAGGGGGGTTGGTGGTCCCGGGGCCCAGTGATGAGGTGGGTGATGCAGAGCTTGGTGGGATGCAGGGACGCGGGGGCAGCTCTATGCCTTGCGGCACTGTGGTACTCACTCAGCCTGAGACGATGACACAGTTCTCGGTAAAACACACGGCTGGAAAGACGGTTCCCACGGACGGCTGCACTTGCTTTCCCCAGTAGGTGACGGTGACGGTCCCTTTTTCCTGCACCTAAGATGATGATGGTTGCGATGGGTTCCCACCGGTAACCCGCTCCCCGGCTTGGATATGGGCCGGAGGAGCCCTACTTTGCCCGCAGGCGCTGGCCCTGAGAAACTGGTGCCCTGGCCTTGGCGGTGTCTCTCGATTACGGTTGGACTGTTGCCTTCAATCGGGACTTGGTTGTTGGGAGACAGTCGTCCCCTTCACTGACGGATTTGGCAAATTATGGCGACTCCTAGCCTTGCCGGGATCCGAAAGGCCCCTGCCCTGGTGCTGACTGCTCTTTGTATACCGCTCCGGTACCGCCGGGCCACCACCCGTCCGTGGTCCTTCCAGCAACTTCCAAGCAGTCACCCCTCCAGACAGTCACCGCCGTCTGCTGACCTTGCTGTCTCTCAGTCCGGGGCACACACCCGGACTAACTTCAGGCTTTCTTAACTGTCACTTTTCCTTTCCTCAGCTTCTCTCCTTTTGTCCTTTACCACTTCCTTCCACTTCACTGTTTACTCCTCTCCGTCCCTAGCTGGACTGCCTGGTTTTCCCGCCTCCAGAGCTGTGAACTCCTCGGTGGGTGGAGCCAACCGCCTGGCCCACCCCCTGGTGTGGACACCAGCTCCTGGAGGAAGGCAACAAGGATTTTTGGGTTAGCTTTGGTGTTCCTAACTGGGGTGTAGGGTGTGGTGGTGTTATGACCTGTGACCCCTGCCTTGCCCAGGGCGTCACACAACCACCACAGGGCTCTTATATATAGCATTCTAACATGCTGTATATAAGAGCCAAGGCTGCTGGATAGAACGTAAAATGCACTTTATAATACTTATCTAAAGCGGTCGCTGCGGTGGAGTTTGGTCATATGGGCGTCTGCATTCTCCGGTGCCAGAGCCTCCTGTTTCGGTCATCTTCGTCCTCCTTCTCAAGCCTGAGTGCATGACACGTCCTACGTCATCCACACTCTCTGGTCTCGCGCAGGCGCACTACAATACTTTGATCTGCCCTTGCGCAGGACCTCAATGCCGGCGAGTGTGGATGACGTACAACGCGTCATGTACCCCAACTTCAGAAGGATGACAAAGATGGCCGAAAGAGGAGGCGACGGCATCTGAGAACGAAGATACCCATATGACCCAACTCCACCGAACCGATCGTTAGGTGAGTATTATCAAGTGATTTTTACTTTCTTCACAGTGGCCTGCGCTCTTATATGCAGCATTTTAGAATGTTGTAAATAAGAGCCCGTTAATGGTGGCCGCAGCTTATAGGCCCAAAAACTGGTGACAGGTTCCCTTTAAGAGTATACAGTTGCATGTCGGCTAGTGCAAACAGTGTCTGGCATACTGCATTTTCTGGCCTGCAGCATCACTACCATCACTACCTTGACATTACAGCCCATCAGTAATCTTAACCTGGAGCGCTGCTCATATTTTCTTTATGTATCATATTGTACAGAAAGATATGAGTTCGAAGAGCTTTGCATACCTGAAAGGGAGCAGAAGATGCGCTTAAGTGACCTCACACAATGTATGCAGGAGAACATCATCATCTTCTGGTCAGCGGAGGCAATAGGAACTAAACAGTGAAGTGTGTGTTTCCTTGAGGGAAGAATATGGAAGAGATGCCAGGTTTTGTTACAGTTGTGGTACTGTTGCTAAGTATAAAAGGCTCGGCTGAGCTGTGGAGCAGAGGAGTTGGCACCGGACCCTGTATCAGGCAGGTTGTGGGATCGCAAACTGGCCTCTCAGCCCCCATTGCCCCAGAAGGATTTGAGAGTGGTCAGATGCCAGAGAAGGGCTGAGCTATATGTAAGCTGAGAGGAAGATCAATGACCTAAGCTGAGAGGAAGATAAATGACCTAAGCTGAGAGGAAGATCGGTGACCTGTGCCGAGAGGAGGATCGGTGACCTGTGCCAAGAGGAGGATCAGTGACCTGTGCCGAGAGGAGGATCGGTGACCTAAGCTGAGAGAGGAAGATTGGTGACCTGTGCCGAGAGGAGGATCGGTGACCTGTGCCGAGAGGAGAATCGGTGACCTGTGCCGAGAGGAGGATCGGTGACCTGTGTCGAGAGGAGGATCGGTGACCTGTGCCGAGAGGAGGATCGGTGACCTGTGCCGAGAGGAAGATCGGTGACCTGTGCCGAGAGGAGGATCGGTGACCTGTGCCGAGAGGAAGATCAGTGACCTGAGCCGAGAGGAAGGTTGGTAACCTGAGTCAAGAGGAAGATCGGTGATCTGAGCCGAGAGGAAGATCTGTGATCTGAGCCGAGAGGAAGATCTGTGATCTGAGCCGAGAGGAAGATCTGTGATCTGAGCCAAGAGGAAGATCGGTGATCTGAGCCGAGAGGAAGATCTGTGATCTGAGCCGAGAGGAAGATCTGTGATCTGAGCCAAGAGGAAGATCTGTGATCTGAGCCGACAGGAAGATCTGTGATCTGAGCCAAGAGGAAGATCTGTGATCTGAGCCGAGAGGAAGATCTGTGATCTGAGCCGAGAGGAAGATCTGTGATCTGAGCCGAGAGGAAGATCTGTGATCTTAAGTAACTGAATGTAAAGATACTGCATTTGTATTTTGTATAATACTGATTGTCTGTTTATCCACCTTCTGATAACCATTTGTCCTGTTTTCTGATTGTTTCTTACCATTATTAACTCTTTATTTCTGTAAAATAAATAATCATTGTGAGTCATCACTGAGTCGCCTTTACTGTGATGTTGTATCCAAACTACCAGTTTACACCCACACTGACTATATCTGACCAACATCCTGGTGGGGGCCCTAATTACACCACTGACTACAGCCTGTGATTGGCTGCAACAGTCAGGTGACTCTAAACAGATTAGAAAAGATCTGATGACATGATCTTCTAGTTACCGGACCGCTGCAGCCATTGTCAGGCTGCAGCAGTCCTCTAATATACTGTGTTAATCTACTATATATACCACAGTGTAATCAATATGGCGGCACAGTGAGAATGTTTTCATGTAGAATCTACTCTATATGCCAAACATTACGCACCGTTTACTATAGGAGCAGATTAGTTCATAAGGTGCACCATGGGGCACAATTTGGTTCCATAATGAACATGATGAAGAGGATGCCGTACGCTAATTGTAAGCCTGGATAATGGACATTATGAGCGCATGGTCCACACATCGTGAGAATTAAACCTTCTCCTCGCGCGTATTGACTATTGAACTGATCACTTGGCTTTTGTAATGTTTGGAAATCTTTTTTATGCACAGAAAAGAAATACATTGCGGCGTTGTATGACTACACTCCGATAAATAATGGCGACCTGGAGCTGCAGAAAGGAGAGAAGCTGGAGCTGCTGTCAGAGTAAGTGCAGGCGTTTATTGATGCCATTATTAGGGTTTGCCCTACATGAACAGTCTGGATCTCCGGCCGGTCCTGAGGTATTAGCCATTTTAATAACACACTTTTTTATAGCATGGTGCTAATATTTCCTAACTATAAAGTATTGATATTTGAGCACTTTATATGTGTTATGCGTGCAGCAGGACGTCCCGGCCATCAGCCATCTGCTGCACTACTAAAAGTAGCCTGCTAAAGCTGTAGAGGTGTAGTTCGTTCTGGTCATTTTGACTTCCTCTTGCTCACTCTTAGCCTGTTTTCCTCCACACCACACTCTCCACTCTGCTACATGTGTTCCTTGCATTTCTGTATTACTCTTCACTGACTAAAACCAAGAAATCCTCAACATTGTAGATCTCTCACTGGGAGACAGCTACTCTGTTAACCCTTTCAGCTCTGCCACTGCCTTAGACCTAAGCTTTTCCCTCCAGCTAGGGAGTCCAGGACCCGTGGCACCTAGTGGCAGATGATAACATGGCAACCCAAATACACACATCAGAAATCTACATATATAAATACACATTAAACACTTTATACAAACAAGGATGCCTTTAGTTGGTTGCAGATCACGATCTACTCTCCTACATTCCTCCCCTCTTTAACCATGGCCGTCCTAGGCCATGCAGAAATCTATAATATAATAAAATCATGCAATAAAACACACATAAGATCACTATCTACTCTTTTCTTCTCCGGGATCTCGACGTTTTCTTTCTTTAGGCCATACAAGCCTAAGTCCCGTAACCAACAAATTCTATCCCTAAAACAACAGGCCCATGGTACAACATTAGTGCCTCTCAAGTCCGGAGGCACAGTCCCTTCAGAAGACACATTAGTGAAGACCACAGGGTGTTCAGCTCCCACCTGCCGCAACGCTGGGGGTACAGTCATTAGAATGATTCATCCAGCAAAACTTGGAGGCACAAAACACCTAGTGGCAGCTGATAAGATGGACGGTATGCAAACAAAGACCTCTTCAGGGGGTTCCAGGTCATGATCCACTCTCCTGTCTGTCTGTCTGTCTGCTATCAATTATCTATCCCTTTATCTCTCTATTATCTATCTACTATATATCCCGTGGATGGATGATGTATGTTGTAATTACAAGTGCATCTCAGTAAATTAGAATATCATCAAAAAGTTAATTTATTTCAGTAATTCAATACAAAAAGTGAAACACATATATTATATAGAGTCATTACACACAGAGGGATCTTTTCCTATATAGTATATAGAGTCATTACACACAGAGGGATCTTTTCCTATATAGTATATAGAGTCATTACACACAGAGGGATCTATTCCTATATATTATATAGACTCATTACACACAGAGGGATCTATTGCTATATAGTATATAGAGTCATTACACACAGAGGGATCTTTTCCTATATAGTATATAGAGTCATTACACACAGAGGGATCCATTCCTATATATTATATAGAGTCATTACACACAGAGGGATCTATTCCTATATATTATATAGAGTCATTACACACAGATGGATCTTTTCCTATATATTATATAGAGTCATTACACACAGAGGGATCTATTCCTATATATTATATAGAGTCATTGCACACAGAGGGATCTATTTCTATATATTATATAGAGTCATTACACACAGAGGGATCTTTTCCTATATAGTATATAGAGTCATTACACACAGAGGGATCTTTTCCTATATAGTATATAGAGTCATTACACACAGAGGGATCTATTCCTATATATTATATAGACTCATTACACACAGAGGGATCTATTGCTATATAGTATATAGAGTCATTACACACAGAGGGATCTTTTCCTATATAGTATATAGAGTCATTACACACAGAGGGATCTATTCCTATATATTATATAGAGTCATTACACACAGAGGGATCTATTCCTATATATTATATAGAGTCATTACACACAGAGGGATCTATTCCTATATATTATATAGAGTCATTACACACAGAGGGATCTATTCCTATATATTATATAGAGTCATTACACACAGAGGGATCTATTCCTATATATTATATAGACTCATTACACACAGAGGGATCTATTGCTATATAGTATATAGAGTCATTACACACAGAGGGATCTTTTCCTATATAGTATATAGAGTCATTACACACAGAGGGATCTATTCCTATATATTATATAGAGTCATTACACACAGATGGATCTATTCCTATATATTATATAGAGTCATTACACACAGAGGGATCTTTTCCTATATATTATATAGAGTCATTACACACAGAGGGATCTATTCCTATATATTATATAGAGTCATTGCACACAGAGGGATCTATTTCTATATATTATATAGAGTCATTACACACAGAGGGATATTTTCCTATATAGTATATAGAGTCATTACACACAGAGGGATCTTTTCCTATATAGTATATAGAGTCATTACACACAGAGGGATCTATTCCTATATATTATATAGACTCATTACACACAGAGGGATCTATTGCTATATAGTATATAGAGTCATTACACACAGAGGGATCTTTTCCTATATAGTATATAGAGTCATTACACACAGAGGGATCTATTCCTATATATTATATAGAGTCATTACACACAGAGGGATCTATTCCTATATATTATATAGAGTCATTACACACAGAGGGATCTATTCCTATATATTATATAGAGTCATTGTACACAGAGGGATCTATTTCTATATATTATATAGAGTCATTACACACAGAGGGATCTATTCCTATATATTATATAGAGTCATTGCACACAGAGGGATCTATTTCTATATATTATATAGAGTCATTACACACAGAGGGATCTATTCCTATATATTATATAGAGTCATTGCACACAGAGGGATCTATTTCTATATATTATATAGAGTCATTACACACGTTTCCCGTTTTGTATTGAATTACTGAGATAAATTAACTTTTTGATGATATTCTAATTTATTGAGATGCACATGTATATGTAGAAAATCATCAAGATCCTCTGCTGGCAGCTTCTGTGTAATCTCCGACCATTGACGCCCTAGATGTGCTCATGCAGACAAGTCTGGAGATGCTGCAGCCATGGGAGCACATTTAGGCCTCACAGGATGCTCACAGTACCATCAGCAATATACTTTCTGGCATTGTTGAATTGCTAAATGATTCTTGGGAAGCTTCAGAGAAATGGCCGCGCCACTAGTTCTACGACCAAATAAATGTGATGCTGATTTTGATGATTTGCCCAACTGCATTCAGCGGCAGAACCTTCCTCAGATACCATTATGTTACGTCACCACCGGAGTCTGCTCCAGCGACTTCTGCTACAATCGCCAGGCGACACCGTGTTCCTGCCGTGGATGGTGCTGGTGATGGGAGAGGAGTCGATGCCAGCGGCGCCGGTGGGCACAGGCTCCGTTCATCCACTGGTCTGGGTTTCCTGGGGATCTGCAGTGCCACTGGCTGACTGTAGGTGGCAGGTGTCTCCCAGCTGAAGTACCATCATTCAGCTACAGCCTATGGGAAGACACCACACCCTTTTTAATTCCCCTCCTGTCTGCTGACCTCTGCCAGAGATAGTTCTGAGAATTCTGGCTCCTGTTTCGTCCTGTGATTCCTGTGTGCTGATTACCGCTTGTTTTCTGACTACGTCTCCTGCCTGCTGTTTTTGTACCTCGCTGCCTGATCCGGATTTGACCTCTGCTACGTTTTCTGATTACGTCCTTGCCTGCCGATTCTGTCCCTGTTCTGCAATTCCTGGTTTGACCCTGCCTGACGACTACTCTCATCAGACTGCAGCCTTCCACAGGTAGTGATCACCAGGGTCCTGTGTAATTCCAAATCCCTGTATAGGGGTTAAAGGGTTTCAGGGTTCTGGGGGTCCTGCTTGGTGAGTGGCTTCCCTCTAGCCTGTCCATTACAGCCCGTCTGAGTCTGTGGATCCAGGCAGGCGTTATACATTAATAACCTCACTGATAGCAGCCGAGGCTGGAAGTGCCGGGATTTCTGCACGTGGCTCATACTTCAGACTGGATACATTGATGTTTTAAAAATGTTGCTTCCATTCTTTCATCATTTTTAGATGATGTTTCCTTTTTGTTGTGATTTTAATTTTGAGGAGTAAAAGCTGTACGTGTATACAGTATATGTAGTGACCCAGAGAGAGTAGGCACGGCTAGAATGTCCCCTGATGGGCCATGTACTTTTCTTTAATGTTGTGCATTATCTGTGCCTTCTGAAGCCTTGCTCTGAGAGTTGTAGCATCTACAGTGACCTCTGCTGGCCATTCTTAAAACTACCTTTGCCATATATATTGCAGTATATATATATATATATATATATATATATATATATATATATATATATATACACAGTATATTAAAAGCCTTTTCTTAAATGTTGTTCCTCTATATTTCCTCAGCTCCAGTGGAGATTGGTGGATGGCGAAGTCAGAACGCACCGGCAAAGAAGGCTACATCCCCAGCAACTTTGTGACTGTTGTAGACAGCTTAGAGATGGAAAAGTGAGTGAAACATTTCACAGATGGGAAACGGAATTTGATTTGTTCAATTAAAATCTCAATGTTTGCACTTATTTATTTTGCAGATTGTCTTCTCACACGTCTTGTATATAAGTTGTCTTCTTCATATCTATTATCTGCGTATATTGTTACATTCTCTATAGAATTTTAGACTTTTACCTTTATATCTTATGTAAGATGTCTAAAAATAAAGTTTGTACTTTTTCTTTTCCTCTTTTCTCAGTGTAGTGCTCCATTTCTCTTACGGTGGTGCTATTGGAATATTAAAGGGGTGGTTCACCCATATTTTTTTTTGTCTAGATCGATATTATATTGAGAAACAATGTTTCTCTCAAATACCTTGTGTTGTCAATAGTGCCTATGAGAGGCGCTATTGCAGACCGCTGCTCCCCGTCCAGTGACGTACTCGTCCAATGCTGCCTCGTCACATCCGTGCAGCCGGCTACAGTCTTCCAGACTCTGAGCGGTGAGCGGTGTTTCACTGCTGTCACAGCCCATTTGCTCCCCCCTCCTCCTCCCTCCTCGCAGAACGCTGCAAGCAAGAGACGTGCTGTGAGGAAGGAGGGAGGAGGAGCAGGGAGCAGATGGGCTCAAAATGCAGCCGGCTGCACGGATGTGACGAGGCAGCATTGGACGGGTACGTCACTGGACGGGGAGCAGCGGTCTGCAATAGCGCCTCTCACAGGCACTATTGACAACACAAGGTATTTGAGAGAAACATTGTTTCTCAATATAATATCGATCTAGACAATAAAAAATATGGGTGAACCACCCCTTTAAGCACTTGCTGACCTCTTTTCCCACCAATCACCATTAATCCTGCAATGACACATTGTGCTTAGTTTATTCTAACAGCGATTGTCCAAAGCCCAGATTCCCTATAATGTCCGTCTACGGCCGAGGAATCCAGATGTAACTTGTCTGATTCTTTTCTCAGGTTCTTCTTCAATAACATCACCAGGAAAGATGCTGAAAGACAACTCTTAGCGCCGGACAACATCCCTGGAACCTTCCTTATCCGTGAGAGCGAGACCAGCCTAGGTAAGATCACATTGCATGTAAAATAATGCACAAATCTATGCGTAGGTTTTGTTTATTGGCAAAAAAACTATTGATTCATTAAAAATATTAAAACATTTATCTGTTACAGATTTCGCACATTACTGACTATAGTATGAGTTAACTTAGAATCCATCAGCGAGCTCGTTCTCATGAGAGAGTTTGTAACTCTTTTGTTTTTTCTTAGCTTTGTTCTGATTTATGAGCACAAGTGGTCATAAATCTGATTTGAGAAAGCAGCGGTTGCTGAAGCTTACGGGAGAGGAAGATGAGGAGGAAGGCAATGTCAGTATGGGTGCACTCTCATCACCCACTCTTGTGTGCAGCGGCCGTTCACTGCAGTGTGATCCCATCAGCAAAGGAGTGGGTGATGGGGAAATGTACTCACTGACTCTGCGTATGCAGTTGGAGCGAGGCAATCAGACAATCACAAGTTCAATTCTCTTAAAGGGCCGTAAAAAGTAAAGAAATAAAAAAAATAATAAAAAAGTTCTATGTTAATGATAATCACATGTAAAAAAATATACATATTTGGTATCAACGTGTTCAGAAAAGTCTGATCTATGAAAATATTAAACTAATTAACCCGATCAGTAAACATTATAAAAAGAAACAAAATACCAGAATTATGAATCCACTCACTATACAGACACATCTGCAGGTTTTTCCCTCCGCTCTCTATACAGACACATCTGCAGGTTTTTCCCTCCGCTCTCTATAAAGACACATCTGGAGGTTTTTCCCTCCGCTCTCTATAAAGACACATCTGCAGGTTTTTCCCTTCCTCTCTATAAAGACACATCTGCAGGTTTTTCCCTCCCTCTCTATAAAGACACATCTGCAAGTTTCTCCCTCTGCTCTCTATACAGACACATCTGCAGGTTTTTCCCTCCGCTCTCTATAAGGACACATCTGCAGGTTTTTCCCTCCCTCTCTATACAGACACATCTGCAGGTTTTTCCCTCTGCTCTCTATACAGACACATCTGCAGGTGTTTCCATCCGCTCTTTATAAAGACACATCTGCAGGTTTTTCCCTCTGCTCTCTATACAGACACATCTGCAGGTTTTTCCCTCCCTCTCTATACAGACACATCTGTAGGTTTTCCCTCAGCTCTCTATACAGACACATCTGCAGGTTTTCCCTCCGTTCTCTATACAGACACATCTGCAGGTTTTTCCCTCTGCTCTCTATACAGACACATCTGCAGGTTTTTCCTTCCGCTCTCTATAAAGACACATCTGCAGGTGTTTCCCTCCGCTCTCTATAAAGACACATCTGCAGGTTTTTCCTTCCGCTCTCTATAAAGACACATCTGCAGGTTTTTCCTTCCGCTCTCTATAAAGACACATCTGCAGGTGTTTCCCTCCGCTCTCTATAAAGACACATCTGCAGGTTTTCCCTCCACTCTCTATAAAGACACATCTGCAGGTTTTTCCCTCCGCACTCTATAAAGACACATCTGCAGGTTTTTCTCACTATTTGAAATGATTCGTAGATAACCGAAACCAGCGGATCCCGATGATCCGGTTTTTAAAATCCGGTTTTGGGACGGATTCCGGTCCCCATATAAGTCTATGGGGACCAGAATCGGGCAATTAAAAATGTTGGTAGAAGGGATAGAGGGATAGGAGCAAGCGCTCTGTACTTACCGAGGCCCCGTCGCGGCTGTACACTGCTCCAGTGGCCGCTAATTCACTTCCGGTGCCACTCACAATCGCTCATTTATATGCACTGTTTTCTCCACTCACTGGGGTCTGTGATTAGTTTCAGTCAAACGCGCCCCCCAGCCTGATTGACTGCGTGTCTAACGCTTCCAATCACAGATGCTACTTGCATCTATCATGGTATAAAAATAAATAAATAAATAAAATATTTGGCGTAGTGTCCCCCCCATTATGATACCCAGCACAGATAAAGCCCACGGTTACAGGCTGCAGCCCCCAGCCCTGCGCTTATCTTGGCTGTGTATCAAAATAAGAGGAACACTATGAGGCTTTTGTTTTGTATTATTTAAATAAAGAATTTAATAAACCAATGTGCGATCCCCCCCAAATTTTGACACCCAGCCAAGATAAAGCCCGATAGCTGGAGCTGGTATTCTCTGACTGGTTATTGATTAGCTACCCAGCCTAAAAATGTCAGCCTGCGGCTACCCAGGATTGTCACATCCATTAGATGTGACAAGCCCGATGCTTTACCTGGCTCTTCCCAATTGCCCTGGTGCGGTGGCAATCGGGGTAATATAAGAGGTTAATGGCAGCCCATTTCAGTTATTTTTAATCTCGGGCGGCTCAATAAGCTTGGGTCTCCCCAGCCTGAGAATACCAGCCCCCAGCTGTCAGGCTTAATCATGGTTAGTTATCAAAATTGGGGAGTACCGCAAGTCGTTTTAATAAATTATTTATTTATTTATTTATTTTTTTTTTTCAAAAAAGCCACAAGCAGTTCTACTTATTTTGAAACACAGCCAAGAGAAGAGCAGGGCTGGGGGCTGCAGCCTGTAGCCATATGCTTTATCTGTGCTGGTATCATAATATTGGGAGAAGCTATGCCAAATATTGTATTTATTTATTTATTTATCTTTATACCATGATACTGACCCGCAGACAGCGCCTGTGATTGGTTGCAGTCAGACGCTGTCACACAGGCAGGGGGTGCGTCTGACTGCAACCAATCACAGACGCCAGGACGGCCAGTGGGCGAAGGAAGCAGCGAATATGGATGAGCAATAATGAGAGGCCTTGGGAGCAATTATTGCTGCGCCAGAGCCTTGGTAAGTAGAAGTGTTTGCTTCATTCTTATTTTCTTTATTTTTACTTTATTTTTTTTTTAAATTTCCCCAAGTGCTGGATCCGGATCAACAACCGGGTCCAGCAAGCAGGTACCTTTGAAACCGTACAGATCTGGACTTTTACAGTCCGGGTCCACCCATCACTATTAGAAACAAAAATTATTTCTATTTGCCAAATGCCAAAATAATGAGAGAGAGAGAGAATGTTTTAAGGCATTTTTATTCCTTTCTGCAAAGTCAAAAGTTTCCATACACTAGGCGTACTATGCCTTTAAACAATATGCGACAGCCCATATGATGATGTCATGTATGCACCGTCAAATTTACAATCACGAAATTTTGCACAGACGCCTCATGCGACTCAGGGAACGTCATAGACTATGTTTTCAGGGGAAAATTTAATCCCACACTTTACAGTTACTCTCCTAAAAACCTGCTTTCATTAAAGTCAATGGAGCTGCGAGCTATAGGTTATTAATAGCAACTGTGATTGGTTGCTATAGGAACAAAATAAACTGTTAGTATAAAAAGCTAATGTGTGAGGTAATAAGATGTGGATGGGGAGACGGATACAGAGAGACAGAAAGAGACAGACATAGGCACAGATAGAGTAAGAGGCAGACAGGGAAAGAGACAGACAGAGAGAGACAGATACAGAAAGAAACAGACAAGGAAAGAGCAGGGAAAGAGACAGACAGGGAAAGAGACAGAGACAGGGAAAGAGACAGAGTCAGATGGGGAAAGAAACAGACCTGGAAAGAGACAGATGGGGAAAGAGACAGATGGGGAAAGAGACAGACCTGGAAAGAGAGAGACGGGGAAAGAGAGAGACGGTGAAAGAGACAGACAGGGAAAGAGACAGACAGGAAAGAGACAGACGGGGAAAGAGACAGGCGGTGAAAGAGACAGACCTGGAACGAGACAGGCGGGGAAAGAGACAGACCTGGAACGAGACAGGCAGGGAAAGAGACAGGCAGGGAAAGAGACTAACAGACAGACAGACACAGAGATATAGAGAGACAGACTGAGATAGACAGACAGAGAGACTAATAAACAGACAGAGAGATAGACACAGAAAGACAGACATGGATAGATACAGAGACACACATGGATAGAGACAGACACACAGACAGGGAAAGAGACAGACAGGGAAAGAGACACAGAGAGACAGACAGAAAGACAGACAGACAGAGACACAGATAGAGAGAGACAGATAGAGACTCACAGACAGACAGAGACACACAGACACACAGACAAAAAGAGACACACAGACAGACAGAGACAGATAGAGAACGACAGGCAGAAAGAGACTGGGAGAGAGACAGAGAGACAATTACTATTCCGGGCAACGCCGGGTACTACAGCTAGTTCAGTATATATACAAAATCTCCCCTGTAGCTGCCATCCCAATGTGTCTCCCAGAAATCTGCACATAGACGTGTATACAGCCGCAGCTTTAGAGGGGACTGAGGAATTCCCCACACATTGGCCACATACTATTGTGTTTGTATTCTGCATGAGTTTCTCTAGTCAGACGAGTATTTTTCTTTTTTCTAATAACAGCTGTAGTGATGCTGTATACGGTATTATTTCCTGAGATAGACACGTTTTGGGTTCTTATCATTACTAAGAATCTGTGGCCGACAGCACGCAGGGTGCAGAATTACAGTACAGATGGTGGTTATCCACCCATGCCCCGCGCACCCCACCCGTACAGTGCACTGCTGCTGCTGCTTGGTTTCCATTCACAGATGACTTGGACTAAGAACTCCCAGATTCAGGCCATTTTTAAATACCCGAATAGTTGATCCTTTCTGTGGATCTTCTCTATTCGTCAAATCATCTCTCTCTCTGGAGGACCTGACACATCTATACATTACACGGACGGATCATGTATTATTACCTGTGATTTTACTTCAGCAATTGACTCCCTTTTAACAGAAAGGTGAAGAAATCCTTCCATGAGTTCGGCTGCAAAAAAGGAAACTTAGGACTGATTGTGGTATGAGAGTTTTGAGACTGACTCAAATCTTGTTAGTTTTCACGTTTTGCTGCTTCAGTGTTTTTAGATCTTTTAGTTGGATGTTCGGATATATCTCTGTATACAGGGAGCTCCCCCTAGTGGTGGCTGCAGACAGGATCTTATGATGTGTCTCTATATACAGGGAGCTCCCCCTAGTGGTGACTGCAGACAGATCTTATCATGTATCTCTGTATACAGGGAGCTCCCCCTAGTGGTGACTGCAGACAGATCTTATCATGTATCTCTGTATGCAGAGAGCTCCCCCTAGTGGTGGCTGCAGACAGATCTTATCATGTATCTCTGTATACAGGGAGCTCCCCCTAGTGGTGGCTGCAGACAGGTCTTATCATGTATCTCTGTATGCAGAGAGCTCCCCCTAGTGGTGGCTGCAGACAGGATCTTATCATGTATCTCTGTATGCAGAGAGCTCCCCCTAGTGGTGGCTGCAGACAGATCTTATCATGTATCTCTGTATACAGGGAGCTCCCCCTAGTGGTGGCTGCAGACAGGTCTTATCATGTATCTCTGTATACAGGGAGCTCCCCCTAGTGGTGGCTGCAGACAGGATCTTATCATGTATCTCTGTATACAGGGAGCTCCCCCTAGTGGTGGCTGCAGACAGAATCTTATCATGTATCTCTGTATACAGGGAGCTCCAGCTAGTGGTGGCTGCAGACAGGATCTTATCATGTATCTCTGTATACAGGGAGCTCCCCCTAGTGGTGACTGCAGACAGATCTTATCATGTATCTCTGTATACAGGGAGCTCCCTCTAGTGGTGGCTGCAGGCAGAATCTTATCATGTATCTCTGTATACAGGGAGCTCCCCCTAGTGGTGACTGCAGACAGGATCTTATCATGTATCTCTGTATACAGGGAGCTCCCCCTAGTGGTGACTGCAGACAGAATCTTATCATGTATCTCTGTATACAGGGAGCTCCCCCTAGTGGTGGCTGCAGACAGAATCTTATCATGTATATCTGTATACAGGGAGCTCCCTCTAGTGGTGGCTGCAGGCAGAATCTTATCATGTATCTCTGTATACAGGGAGCTCCCCCTAGTGGTGACTGCAGACAGGATCTTATCATGTATCTCTGTATACAGGGAGCTCCCTCTAGTGGTGGCTGCAGACAGGATCTTATGTATCTCTGTATACAGGGAGCTCCCCCTAGTGGTGGCTGCAGACAGGATCTTATCATATATCTCTGTATACAGGGAGCTCCCCCTAGTGGTGGCTGCAGACAGGATCTTATCATGTATCTCTGTATACAGGGAGCTCCCCCTAGTGGTGGCTGCAGACAGGATCTTATCATGTATCTCTGTATACAGAGAGCTCCCCATAGTGGTGACTGCAGACAGGATCTTATCATGTATCTCTGTATACAGGGAGCTCCCCCTAGTGGTGGCTGCAGACAGTGTTATCATGTATCTCTGCATACAGGGAGCTCCCCCTAGTGGTGGCTGCAGACAGTGTTATCATGTATCTCTGCATACAGGGAGCTCCCCCTAGTGGTGACTGCAGACAGAATCTTATCATGTATATCTGTATACAGGGAGCTCCCCCTAGTGGTGACTGCAGACAGGATCTTATCATGTATCTCTGTATACAGGGAGCTCCCTCTAGTGGTGACTGCAGACAGGATCTTATCATGTATCTCTGCATACAGGGAGCTCCCCCTAGTGGTGACTACAGACAGAATCTTATCATGTATATCTGTATACAGGGAGCTCCCCCTAGTGGTGGCTGCAGACAGGATCTTATCATGTATCTCTGTATACAGGGAGCTCCCTCTAGTGGTGACTGCAGACAGGATCTTATCATGTATCTCTGCATACAGGGAGCTCCCCCTAGTGGTGACTACAGACAGAATCTTATCATGTATCTCTGTATACAGGGAGCTCCCCCTAGTGGTGGCTGCAGACAGAATCTTATCATGTATCACCATGCAAGGACCTCACTCTCTAAAACATTTAGTGTCCTTGGGTGTCTGTTCTACTGTAACATTTCTACACATATTACATTTTATTCCAGCGGCTGAAGCATTGTACCTTTATGAAGTGTACATGAAATAATAGGATTATAATACCTTTTTTCCACCAGGCACCTACTCACTTTCTGTTCGGGATAAGGATGCCTCAAGAGGAGATTTAATCAAACACTATAAGATCAGGAAGCTGGACAATGATGGATTTTATATCTCCCCAACCCTCACTTTTTCCTCACTACAAGAACTTGTCAAACATTATTCCGGTAAGTGTATAATATATCATTTTTTTCCATACTGAATGTATTATATAACATGGAGGGCAAAGGAGGCATGTCTTCAATTTTCTGTTGTTTTATATATTAATTCACTTAGTGGATCCTGTGTTTTCTACTGAATATAGAGGTCTTATCAGACATTGTAAAGATGAAGGAGGAGGTGAGCTGTGACATCACCTATTGTGAATGGTGGATCCTGTGTGTGTTTTCTACTGCATATAAAGGTGTTTTCAGTCATTGTACAGGAGGGGGAAGTGAGCTGTTATATCACTTACTGTAAATCGTGGATCCTGTGTTATCTACTGTATGTAAAGGTGTTATCAGACATTGTACAGAAGGAGGAGGAGGAGGTGAGCTGTGACATCACCTACTGTGAATGCTGGATCCTGTGTTATCTACTGTATATGAAGATGTTAACAGTTATTGTACAGGAGGAGGAGGTGAGCTATGATATAATCTATTGTGAATGGTGGATTGTTGTGAATGTCAGTTATGCTTTTGCTGCTGTAAAGCTCCCTCTTGTGGCCAGGAATGGTTTGGACAGAGACCAGGTGTGCTGGAGCAATGGGCGTTTCCATTGCTAACTCTCTGCCTAATTAAACCTTGGTCTCCTGGCTGTTTGGGCCGGTTATAATTTGTTCTTTGTTCATCAGCCTTCTCATCTTGCTCCAGACCACATCTACGCCAGATAAGTGTTTGGCTCTTTTTAATGTTGTTTTGTTCTTTTTGCTCTTATCTGAATTAGTCATTTGCTGTGGTTATTGTCAGTTGATTTGCATATAGGAATCTTCCCTCTCAGTTGTTTAGCTGGGAAGCTCCCTGCAGCTATGTTTGGAGTATTGCTCCTATAAGTCCAGGTGTTTGTTGCTTCTTGAATTTGTAATGGTTCCTGCTTTCTGTTCATTGGTATGACAAGAGCGCCTGGTATAGGACGGAGTTCAGATCTTGCGATCTGAGGGCTTTTTGTACTATCAGGAATTTGGATTTTTGTAGGGTTTTTCTCTGGCCACCATCAGCCCCTTTCCTGTCCTTTCCTATTTAGTCAGTGGGGCCTCACCTTTGCTAATCCTATCATCTATCTGTGTATTGTGTTTTCCTATACCACCACAGTCTTTGAATGTGGGTGGCTTGCTATACCTTTGCGGTCTATTTCTGAGGCAGAGAGTTATTCATCTTTCCTTCCTTCAGGATATATAGTTCTCCGGCTGGGTTCGCGGTGCATAGGTTAGTTCACCCCTCAGCTACTTCTAGTGGTGATGGTTAGTAAGGGGATGGCGGCCAGATTAGTTGCCGATGCTCTTGTCACCTTTTTGCCAATGATCTATTGTGATCTTCCATGGTTCCGGATCATAACAGTGGATACTGTGTAATCTGCTGTATATAAAGATGTTACCTGTCATTGTACAAGAGGAGGAGGTGAGCTGTGACATCACCTATTGGGAATGGTAGATCCTGTGTTATCTACTGCATATAGAGGTGTTATCAGGAGGAGGAGGTGAACTGGTTTATTTTTTTATACAGATTGTGATATGAAAAATAAACATTGAAAAAGTTTTTTAAAAATACATTAAACACAATCATTTTATTTATACAATGGGCCAATTTCTGTTGATCCCTTTAAATGATGATTCCAGGGCAGGATGGAAAAGACATAATAAGACACTTGATTCTACTTGCCTAGATCCCTCCATTGTCTCTTGCATTTTAAACATTGGAGTCTTTAGCATGCGCTATATATTGATGATGATATATTGCTAGGATATGTCACAGATAGATTGGGCTCCAGCTCTGGGACCCTCACTGATCCTGATAGTGAAGATGCTGCGGCCCTTCTTTAGCACTGCTTCTCCATATTGGTTTCCTTCATAACTCTATGCTGTCTCCTGTGCAGTTGGGTGGTCTGGCGTTCTGCTCTGAAGGCACTGCATGCATCCACATAGGATTTTACATCTGCACCTTAGTTCTGGATTGAACATACCCTAAACCTCTGACTGTTTTTTTCTTCTGTGACTTTTGCAGCCAGGGCAGATGGTTTGTGCCGCAAACTGGAGAAGCCCTGCCCATCAATAATCAGGAGCAAGTGGGAGGTTGACGTCTGGGAAATCCCGCGTGAGTCGATTAGACTCGTGAAGAAACTTGGAGCTGGACAGTTTGGAGAAGTGTGGATGGGTGCGTAATTATGTGTATATATATAAAAAAAAAACACATCCTGGTGAAAAGTATAAAAGTATGTGAACCCCTCCATTCCATTAAATATGAAAATCGATTAGAACAGATATGTAATGTAAGAACTGATGGTATTTGCTAAACTGCACGAGTTTCTGCATCTCCTATAAAGTCTTGGGGAAAAAAACCCCCAGAAGATAGAGCTCTAATTTTTTACTTACTTTTTTGCATCTGGGTGGCAGATGACTTGAGGTTTTAGCTAAGGAGGTGCCACTTTGTGTTCTTGGTCTTTTGTAAGTGTTAATGGGGTTGGTTGCACAGGAAGGCAGCTGATGATGCTAATGTATGAATTTATAAAACATATACTAAGTACCCTAAGGGTCCTAAGGTGGAAAAAAATTGAAAACTATGAATTTGAAATAAGACACTATGGTTTCTAGCACATAATAGCATTGTAACAATTTGTGGTATTTGATAGACTGCCGGATTTTCTGCATCTCCAGAGTGTTGATTTTTTACTTACATTTTGCATTTCTGGGTAGCAGATGACTTGGGTTTTAGTTAAGGAGGTGCCACTTTGTGTTCTTGGTCTTCTGTAAATATTAATGGTGTTGGTTGCACAGGTAGGCAGCTGATGGTGCTAAAGTATGGATTTATAAAACATATACTAAGTACTCTAAGGGTCCTAAGGTGGAAGAAATTAGTAAAACATGTATTTGAAATAAGATGCTACAGTTTCTAGCATATAACAGCTTTTCAGTTGAGCATTTAGGTGCTCATCCTTAATTTCCAGGCTATTTTGTCATGTAATGTAACAATTTATGATACTTGCTAGACTGCAGGACTTTATTTATCTCCAGAGTGTTGATTTTTTTACTTACTTTTTTGAATTTCTGGGTGGGAGATGACTTGAGGTTTTAGCTAAGGAGGTGCCACTTTGTGTTTTTGGTCTTTTGTAAATGTTAATGGGGTTGGTTGCAGAGGTTGGCAGCTGATGGTGATAATGTATGGATTTATAAAACATATACTAAGTACCCTAAGAGTCCTAAGGTGGAAAAAATTGAAAACTATGAATTTGAAATAAGACACTATGGTTTGCAGCACATAACAGCTTTGCAACAATTTATGGTATTTGCTAGACTGCCAGATTTCTGCATCTCCAGAGTGTTCATTTTTTTTTTACTTACATTTTGCATTTCTGGGTAGCAGATGACTTGAGGTTTTAGCTGAGAAAGTGCCACTTTGTGTTTTTGGTCTTCTGTAAATGTTAATGGTGTTGGTTGCACAGGTATGCAGCTGACGGTGCTAATGTATGGATTTATTAAACATCTACTAAGTACCCTAAGGGTCCTAAGGTGGAATAAATTAGAAAACGTGTATTTGAAATAATGTAAGATGCTATGGTTTCTAGCACATAGCAGATTTTCAGTGCTGTTTCAGTGCAGATTTTCAGATTTTCTATGCTGTTTTTCAAGTAATGTAACAATTTATGATATTTGCTAGACTGCAGGGTTTTCTGCATCTCCAGAGTGTTGATTTTTTACTTACTTTTTGCATTTCTGGGTGGCAGCTGACTTGGGGTTTTAGCTAAGGAGATGGTACTTGGTCTTCTGGAAATATTAATGAGATTGGTTGCACAGGTAGGCAGTTGATGGTGCTAATGTATGGATTTTTAAAACAAATACTAAGTATCCTAAGAGTTCTAAGGTGGAAGAAATTAGAAAACATGTATTTGAAATAAGATGCTATGGTTTCTAGCATATAACAGCTTTGCAGTTGAGCATTTAGGTACTCTTCCTTAATTTCCAGGCTATTTTGTCATGTAATGTAACAATTTATGATATTTGCTAGACTGCATGATTTCTTTATCTCCAGAGTGTTGATTTTTTTACTTACGTTTTGCATTTCTGGGTGGCAGATGACTTAGGGTTTTAGCAAAGGAGGTGCCACTTTCTGTTCTTGGTCTTCTGTAAAGGTAATGGGGTTGGTTGCACAGGTAGGCAGCTGACGGTGCTAATGTATGGATTTATAAAATATCTACTAAGTACTCTAAGGGTCCTAAGGTGGAAGAAATTAGAAAACATGTATTTGAAATAATGTAAGATGCTATGGTTTCTAGCACATAGCAGATTTTCAGTTGATAATTTAGATTATATCCCTTAATTTCTATGCTGTTTTTCAAGTAATGTAACAATTTATGATATTTGCTAGACTGCAGGGTTTTCTGCATCTATAGAGTTGATTTTTTACTTTTTGCATTTCTGGGTGGCAGATGACTTGAAATTTTAACTATGGAGGTGATACTTATTGTTCTTGGTCTTCTGTAAATATTAATGAGGTTGGTTGCACAGGTTGTCAGCTGATCGTGCTAATATATGGATTTCTAAAACATATACTAAGTACCCTAAGAGTCCTAAGGTGAAAGAAATTGGAAACTATTAATTTGAAATAAGACACTATGGTTTCTAGCACATAACAGTTTTGCAGTTGAGGATTTAGATACTATCCCTTCATTTCCAGGCTGTCTGTCAAGCAATGTAGCAATTTAGGGTATTTCCTAAACTGCAGGATTTTCTGCATCTCCATAGTGTTGATTTTTTTGCATTTCTGGGTGGTCAGATGACTTAGTGATTAGCTAAGGAGGTGCAACTTTGTGTTGTTGGTCTACTGTAAATGTTAATGGGGTTGGTTGTACAGGTAGGCAGCTGATGGTGCTAATGTATGGATTTATAAATATATACTAAATTCCCTAAGAGTCTTAAGGTGGAAGAAATTGGAAATTATGAATTTGAAATAAGACACTATGGTTTCTAGCACACAACAGCTTTGTAGTTAATTTTTTTAGGAACTATAACTTAATTTCTAGGCTATCTGTCAAGTAATGTAACAATTTATGGTATTTCCTAGACTGCAGGAGTTTTTGCATTTCTAGAGTGTTGATTTTTTTACTTACAGTTGCATTTCTGGGTGGTCAGATGACCTGGGGATTAGCTAAGACAGTGGCACTTAGTGTTCTTGGTCTTCTGGAAATGTTAATGGAGTTGGTTGCACAGGTAGACAGCTGATGGTTCTAATGTATGCATTTATAAAACATATATTAAGTACCCTAAGAGTCCTAAGGTGGAAAAAAATTGAAAACTATGAATTTGAAATAAGATGCTATGGTTTCTAGCACATAACAGCTTTGCAATTGATGATTTAGATACTATCCCTTAATTCCAAGGCTATCTGTCAAGTAATGTAACAATTCGTTGTATTTCCTAGACTGTAGGATTTTCTGCATCTCCAGAGTGTTGATTTTTTTTTTGCATTTATGGGTGATCAGATGACTTAGGGAATAGTATGAAGATGCCACTTTGTATTTTTGGTCTACTGTAAATGTTAATGGGGTTGGTTGCACAGGTAGGCAGCTCATGGTGCTACTGTATCGATTTATAAAACATATCCTAAGTACCCTAAGAGTCCTAAGGTGGAAGAAATTGGAAACTATGATTTTGAAATAAAATGATATGGTTTCTAGCACATAATAGCTTTTCAGTTGAGGCTTTAGGCACTATCCCTTCATTTCCAGGCTATGTGATCTGAGATGATTATGTTTTGTATTTTCTTCTTAAAATTTCAGGTTTTTACAACAACAATGTAAAAGTGGCCATAAAGACATTGAAGGAAGGCAGCATGTCACCCCTGGCTTTTTTGGAAGAAGCAAACATAATGAAAACGATCCAGCATAACAAGCTGGTGCGGTTATTCGCTGTGGTCACCAAAGAGCCCATATACATTGTAACGGAGTATATGAGTAAAGGTAAGTGCCACGAGGGGTGGGGGGAGTTGACGGGACTTATCATATCAGAGACGCATCACTTATAAGTGGTATTTGACCCAACTTTAGTGACTTTTTTTTCACTTTTCTTAAAAACTAATGGTGGGGTTTAGCAAAAGGAGTTTGGCTTGTGACCAAAATACAATGGAATAAATTGTAGCAAAAAAACCTCCAAAACATAAAGAATAAAGAATTTCAGAATTGCATATTTTTTTTATTTACCCCATCTAGACAGTGAACAGATCTAAAAATATGTATCACATTTACTGAGTAAGTTTGTGCTTATTTTTATATTTTTGGCACCTTGCATTCATATGAAACACAAGTCTTAAGAAATTTCTCCATATTATCTAGTCTTCTATGATTCTGTCACTTGCTTATTATCTTAAAGAGCTATTCCCCTCACTCAGTGTTATGGTATATTATGGTATACAGTGTGTCCACTCATATCCTGTCCACCGCCATTAACTTGAGAACGACGGCAGCTATAGGCATAGAAGTGGTGTCTAGGTATAGTAAAGTAGCCATGCGCTACTCAATGAAACCACCTATAGTGCCACCTGGTGGAAAACAACGGAGTTAGCATTTTTATTTTGCAAACGGAATAAGATAGAGGAAAAAAGTGAATTAACAAATTGTAGTGCATCATCAATTCCATACGAATCGACACCTTGCATACAGAAATGCTATGAGAACGTGTAAAACTCACACAAGGCTGCGGATGTGAAGCAATACCTCATGGAGACCTTCCTACAAGTCATTGGGTGTGGTGGCTGTGTGGAATGGCCTCCACGCTCACCTGATCTGACCCCATTGGACTTCTTTCTGTGAGGTCACATCAAACAGCAGGTGTATGCGACCTCTCCACCAACATTGCAGGACCAACGACGAGGTATCACAGATGCTTGTGCAAACGTGTCACCTACCATATTGCACAGCGTGCAGCACGATACAGTATGCTGTGCAGAGTCCAGATGTGCATTGCAGCTGACGGGGGACACCAAGAGCATCAAAGTTGCATGAGCGCCATATGCGTGACCAGCATTCAATGTTTTGGGGGGGGTCATGGGTTTCATATCATAGCATTTCTGTATGTAAGATGTCGATTCGCATTGAATTGATGATGCCCTACAATTTTCTAATTCTTTTTTTTTCTCTATCTCGTTCCGTTTTTGAGATAAAAATGCTAATTCCGTTGTTTTCCACCAGGTGGCGCTATAGGTGGTTTCATTGTGTAGCGCATGGCTACTTTACTATACCTAGACACCACTTCTATGCCTATAGCTGCCGCCGTTCTCAAGTTAATGGCAGTGAACAGGATATGGCTGGACACACTGTATAAGGGATATTGGCCTCGGGATCTTTGCCAAATTGGTAAATAAAGGAATGCAGAGAATAAGTAATAACACATACTTACCTACCAGACCCCTGCCAAGTATGGCTTCCTGTGCCCACTGTCTACTTGGGTGGAATGTCAAGTGACTGCTGCAGCTAATCAGTGGCAATAACAGTTCTTGTACCAATCAGATGTTATTTGAGTCATAAAAGTTCACCTCCATGCTCTCTTTTCTGGTTTGGAGACCTGTCGGAAGATGAAATCAAGAGACCGGATAGGGGACAGTTCAGCAGGACAGAGATACGGTAGGGGTTGATGTTGTATCTTGTAGAATGAATCCCCGTCCTCCACCAAAAGAGTCAACAAAGGACATGTGAAAATCGCAACTGGACCATGAAACCATGGAAGCGGGTGGCCTGGTCTGATGGATCACCATGTGGATGGCTGAAGGTGGCACTTACCTGGGGAAGAGATGGCACCAGGATACTTTATGGAAGGAGGACAATAATCGAGTGATGCTCAACGTTCTCCATGAATACCTTGGGTCCATTCTCGTAACACTCAACCGAAACACTGTACAGACCAAATACTCCCCTTCATGGCAGCATGATTCCCTAATAGGAACTCTTCTTCCAGAAAAGTAATGGTCAGTCAGGGACAGTGGCTAAGAGCTTGACATGATAACTTGTCTCCAGACTCTTCCAAATCAATCCAATTGATCATCTGTACCGGGAAAACAAATCCAATCCATAGAGACCAAAGCGAGCAAATTAGGGGACTGAAAAGATTAGCCGCTCATGTCTTGTGCCAGATGTCACAGGAGACTGGTGAAGTCCATATTTCGATTGGTCAGAGAGCAAGAGGGGTCCTACACAAAATTAGGCAAGGGGTTTTTAATGTTATGGCTGAGACTGTTGGGATTAGGGTCCCATTGGGTGCATACATACATACCACAGAGAAAGTCATTGATCTGCTATAAATTCCAAGATGATCAGATGAAAAGACAACAATATAATCATTAAAAATCTTTTTAGGAAGTTTAGTGGATTTTTTGAAGACGGATGAAGGATCAAAGCTACGCTTTCCCAAACTTGTAGACATGGCGGCACAGGTATGTAATGGGATTTTTAACCTTTTGTCAATACCGGTGTTCTCCTGAATCACTGTCACACGGAAATTATCACAAACTTCGACGACTGTCATGTCGGCTTCAGGTTCTGTTCAGACTCCAGATTCTGACAATCCGCCTGATATCTTCTCTGGTTTGGCTGACTCAGGCGTCGACCTGCTGCGTGCTAATTTAGAGGCAGGCTAGCAAGAGTTAAGCTCTGCTGGTCTGCTTGTTAGTCTCCTTTGATCACATGATGTGGGGAAGCCAATCACATCTGCTCCCCGCCTATATATGCTGGCTGGATCCTTCCACCTATGCCAGCTATAGTTTATCTTAGTCTGGAATACCACACCTCCCCAGACCAATTATCACTGATGTGATACCTATTGCTGTTTTTGCTTGTGGAGTTAACCCTTGTTGCCTTTTTGCTGCTACCCTCCTGCTCTTGTTTTTCTCTTTTTGTATAGTCCTGTGCATGCGTGTGTGTGTGTGTGTGTGTGTGTGTGTGTGTGTGTGCAGTGTGTCAGAATTTTGGTTTTCCTTTGTCTGAGCTTTTATATTTACCATTTCACTCCTGCCCCTTCCCTCCCTGGAGTGAAGGGGGTATTAATCTCTGCTAGTCTGCTTGTTAGTCTCCTTTGATCATATGTTGTGGGGAGCCAATCACATCTGTTTTTCTCTCTTTGTATAGTCCTGTGTGTGCAGTGTGTCAAAATTTTGGTTTCCCTTGTCTGACCTTATATGTTTACCGTTTTACTTAAGCCCCCTCCCTCCCTGGGTTGAGGGGGTATTAATCTCTGCTAGTCTGCTTGTTAGTTTCCTTTGATGACATGTTGTGGGGGAGCCAATCACATCTGATCCCCTCTTGTATATGCTGGCTGGATACTTCCACCTTTGGCAGCTATAGTTTATCTTAGTTGGTCTGAGTTGGTGTGGTGTTCCAGACTATCCGGTGTTAACCCTTGTTGCCTTTTTGTTGCTACCCTTCTCCTCTTGTTTTTCTCTCTTTGTATAGTCCTGTGTGTCATAGTTTTGGTTTTCCCATGTCCGACCTTATCTATTTACCATATTTCTTTTGCCCCATCCCTCCCTGAGGGGGAAGGGGGAATTAGAGTAGTATTTGTCAAAAGTATAGAAAGGCATGGGACTCCAGCATCTACACCATTAGGAGTAACCAAGAGGTGTCGGATTGCCTAGGGTCCCCTAGCGTAAGGGACTGCTTAGGAGCCCCCTGTCCCTCGCTATCCTGAAGTAGCATTGTGACAATCTGGAATTAATTTTCTCTTGTTCCTAAGAAATGGCCTCTATTTTGGTTGCATGTAAATCTAGAACTATTAGCCAACTGGGCGTGATCCTCAACTTTTCTTAGTGGACGGCTTCTTAATTGCCACACCCACTTAGTTATAAGGTCTTGGTTAATTTCGAGTAAAGAAGGCCATATCTCAGGAATGGAGAGGAGAAGGAACATAAGAAAAACATTATCGGAATCAGGAGAACATAGACATTTACACCAGGTAAAAAAAAATAAACAAGTGATAGGTCATCTTTATGCTCTTTGTTCAGAAACCTCATTGACTGCTAAAAAAAAAATCCAGTTATAGTTTTACAGTATTAAATAGGCAGGGTGGAGGGGAGAGGAGGGAGATGCAGCTGCAGTAACTCTCACTGTGAGAGTGCATGCTGTGAGAGGGGAGAGTGAACAGCCATAGAGAAACCTTTTATTGGGTGAGAGCTTCTGATACAGCTTATATCTAAGAGAGAAAGAACGTAATCCCTCATGAAAGGGAAAATTTAAGGAAATAACAAGCGTTGTTTTCCTTTGACTTCTCTCTGAAAATCATTTTCAAGAACTTTCCTCATCTGAAAATACTCTTGTACGTGATACATTAAAGAAGTTTCCCAGACAGCACCACCCCAGTTGTCAGGTAATGTCAAGTATTGCAGCGTAGACTGAAATGAATATCGTAATACCAGACTGCGGCGCTGTTTAAGGCCTCCAACACACATCCGTGAAAAGCATGTGCGTGTTTTACGGGCCGTTTTTCGTGTCCGTTTTCTGTTTTTTAGTCCGTTTTTCTGGTACGTGTGGCATCCGTGTGTTTGGCGTATGCTAGCCGTGTCTGCGTGTTGAATGTCTGTGTGTACGTGAGATACGTAAGGACATGTCTGTGTGTTGCCCGTGTGTTATGTTCAATGTGTGATGCACAATGTCATTGATACATACCCCCTGACAGCAGACAGCGACGCGCGATGAGAATGAACTCGGGTGAACTTCACCTGACTTCATTGTCATACCGCAGCTCTGTCTGTGTCACATACTGATTAGCAGTCACCCGTGAAGGACTCACCGGTGACCGCTAATCCCCTGAGTCACTGAAGTGAGCAGCGCGATTAGCGCTGCCGTCACTCAGGTTACCTGCGGCTAGCTGGATCCTCCACCCATGACCGCAACTCACCTGTAACATCATCTCTGTCACTTGGGCGACTTGCTGTCACAGTTGGAGGATCCAGCGGTGGCTGCGAGTGACCTGAGCAATATCATCGCTGATCGCGCGGCTCACCTCAGTTGCTGCGTGGAGCTGACAGGAGCGGCGGTGTCTTCTGCAGCTTCTGTCACCTTCATGTAGCAGAGCTGGAAGCGACGCTGGACCTCCGTGAATTATGCCGGACATGGATGGGTTATTGGGGATAAATAAAGTGGTGAACGAGGGTTTTTGTTAGTGTTTATTATTCCAAATAAAGGATTTCTTCGGGTGTATGTGTTTATTTACTGTAACTTACAGATTAATCATGGACGATATCTCGGGGAGACGCGTGACATAATTAATCTTGGATTCAGTGGCAGCTATGGGCTGCTGCCATTAACTCCTTATTACCCCGATTGCCAACACACCAGGGCAAATCGGGAAGAGCCGGGTAGAGTCCCAGAACTGTCGCATCTAATGGATGCGGCTATTCTGGGCTGCTGCTGACTGATATTGTTAGGCTGGGGGGCTCCCCATAATGTGGAGCTCCCCATCCTGAGAATACCAGCCTTCAGCCGTTTGACTTTACCCTGGCTGGTATCAAAATGGGGGGGACCGCATGTCGTTTTTTTTTAAATTATTTATTTATTTTACTGCTCGATATTGCCCCGCCCAACGGCGGCTGTGATTGGTTGCAGTGAGACAGCTGTCACTCAGCGTGGGGGCGTGTCTCACTGCAACCAATCATAGGTGCTGGTGGGAAAGCAGGGAATACGAGATTGATTAATGAGCGGCCGGCTTTTTCAAAATAGTAAAAGCCGCCGGAGTTTTTTAACAGCCGTGCAGCGCCGCGCCGGTGATCGGGGATCGGTAAGTATGAGAGATGGGGGAGACTGACCGACAGACTGAGAGAGGGACAGATAAGACAGAGAGACCGACAGACAGACAGAGAGACTGACCGATGGACTGAGGGAGATTGACCGACATACACAGAAAAAGAAAGAATAGCCATCGCTAGAAAAAAGCACAAAACATACACGGAGCATACGGAGATGCATCTGTGTCACGTACGTGTGCTCACGGACCCATAGACTTCCATTGGGTCCGTGTGTGCGTGCTCCGTGCAGAAAACGGACATGCTTCCGTGCAAAATGGATACACATACGTATCAAGGACACACAGACCATATGGAATTACGCACTTATGACCTCAAACATAGCATAACATTGGTGCACATTTGTCCGTGTCTCCGGTATATACGGAAACGGACCAAACACGCACGTGTTTCACGGATGTGTATTGGAGGCCTAAAAAAAGAATTCAGACATTTTCAACTTGTCAACGAATATCATACATTGCGGATTTATGCTATAAAGAACTATTGCAGCATGATAGTAAAAAAAAATAAATAAATAAAAAAACAGTATTTCATGTGGTTAATTTTAGCCAGTCCGGGTGTAATTTTAGCTCGCGGTCACATCTCGATCGGCGGCAGGAAGATGACGCTCGTTATATTTTCCATTGCACTGTGTGAAATTTCAGTCTAAGCTTTTTGCAGAAACTTCTGAAAGACACAAAAAGCCACAAGTTCGTGTTGAGACAGATACAGATCTCCTCGTCTTCGCTGACGCTTCTGATGGCCGCTGATTAGCAGCCGTATCATGTGGATTTCTGCTCTATAGTCATTATCGCGTGCTGTGACGGCCCCCCAGGTGCCCCCCAACGGGTCTTTGTTATGAGCCCTTGTGTCCATCACGGTCTAATGATCGGGCGACCACAGAAGTCAAAAACATCTCAAAATGTTGCACATTGTTGTGCAAAAAACATCCTCCCGATAACTGCCGACTAACTGCCGACTAACTGCCGAGCCTCAGAGTGGTGGATGTTATTATTGGAGGGTCTACAGCTGAGCATAATGGTCCTCATGAGACCCCCCGGGCCCGACGTCACACTGTTTTGTAAAACTTATTATGAAAACAGTGGTCTTTGCTTTGCAGATGTAAAATCTAATTTTCGCAGTACCGTATATCTTCATTCACATAAGGGTACATGCACACGCTGCGTTTTTCGCCTCATTTTTGTCACATTTTTTAGTGCAGTTTTGTTATCAGCGTCGCGCCTCCGGGCGGTCCGTGGCTTGAGGGGTCCCGGATCCGGGGGGGGCACCGTCGATCAGTTTTAAAAAAAAATGAAAATAATAAAAATATAGTCTGACTACGCCACTCGCGGTGCGCGGCCAGGGATCGTATGGCCGCCGCTGCTGATCCTCTCTGGGGATGACGGATGGGGCAGCGTGGATGGTGAAGCCCTCCGTGAGTAGGGATTTTCTTCAGGGGTAGGTAAGGGTTAACGTGGAGGGGCAGTAAAATTACCCAGTCCAGACAGGGGAGTGAAGTTTGATCGCTTTACTTACAGCTGGGTTCGCACCGTGGGGACGTGCTGGATCCCAGGTGTGCCCAAGTCCTGTCTCCCTGTGCCAGCCAACCTGGTGTCCCTCGCCCACCGATGCACTCGTGTGTGTGAGGGTCCTCCCTGGCTTGAAGCACCCGGAGGTCCATCTGGTGTCTGGATCCTGCCGCAGTCAGCTTGGACTATTTAAGGGAATATGTCCCGGTCCTCCCTTTGCTGCTCTTGCCTTGGACATTAGTGGTGGCAGATGAGTCCTGGAAACCCACCCGCCTGGCAGAGTTAACAGATGGCTTGAAGTCCTGGTCTGTTCTGGGATCTGCACCCCGTGTGTGCAAAGTACAGGGAGCCCTGGATTTCCACCCCCACAGGATTTCACTGTCCCTGGAGCTTGATCTCTTGCTCTCCAGCTACTTTTCTCCTCTGAGTGGATGAGGTTTCTCCTCAGGACCTGGCTGTGTCTTTACTACTACTCCGCCGGCTTTCTTTCTCCTCAGTTTTCTTTCAGTTTCTTTCCTCTTTCTCTGTGTCTCAAGATCCCTTTGTCTGTCTTGACACCTGTTCTGTCAACTCTCTCTCTTCCTTACGAATGCTCACTACCGACTCCTTTTGTCGCGGGCGGGGAGGGCGCTGCGCTCACCACGCTCGGGTCTGGTGCTGCTGCTGCTGCTCGGTGCCTCGAGCGGTGGGCCGGACCCAGGGACTCAAGCGGCGCTCCTCGCCTGTGAGTGAAAGGGGATGATTTCTGGGTTTGGGAAGTCAGTCCGTGACGCCACCCACGGTTTGTGCTGATAATGGGACACCACCGCTGCTCTGGACGGGGATCCCGGGAGCGATGACAGGGAGCAGCTGAGATGTTTCTCGCCCCTCCATGGGTAGGGGGTTTTGGTAGTCCCGGGGCCCGGTGATAGCGACGGGAGGGTGGATGGCAGGAGTTGGGGAGGTGCAGGCTCGCGGGGGCAGCACAGTGCCAGACGGCACGGTGGTACTCACTCAGCCAGTAACGTACACGGAGTCTCTGGTAAAACAAATGGCTGGACGGACGGGTCCCCCAGACGGCTGCGGTGGTCACTCCCGGTAGGTTGGCGGTGACTGTCTTTCCCTGCACCTCTGATGTGTTTTCGGCCCCGATGGCTTCCCACCGGTGACCCGCTCCCCAGCGGTGTATTTGCCAGAGGAGCCCCTTTTGCCCGCAGGCTCTGGCCCTGGGAACTCTAGCTGTGGCGGTAGCTGTATTTCCCTTCATGGTTGAGCGGTTGCCTTCAGTCGGGTCTTTGCTGCTGGGAAACCCCGGAGGTTCCCGTCACTGACGGATTTGACCGGTTTAACGGTGACTCCAAGCCTGGTCGGGGTCCGTAAGCCCTGCCGAATGGTGCTGGCTTCTCTTTGCTCCCCGGTCCGGTACCGGTGGGCCACCGCCCATCCCCAGTCCTTACGGTTGTACGTCAATCGGCCTCGCCTGCAGACGGTCACCACCGTCTGCCAACCTTGCGGTTTGTTCCCGGGCCACGTACCCGGACACGGCCAGTCTGCTCCGCTACCACTTCCCTCAACTCCTCCACTACTCAACTCCTCAACTACTCTGAGTTCCTTTCCTGCCTCCAGGACTGTGAACTCCTCGGTGGGTGGGGCCAACCGCCTGGCTCCACCCCACCTGTTGTGGACATCAGCCCCTGGAGGGAGGCAACAAAGATTTGTGTGTGACTCTGGTGGTCCTAACCGGGGTGTGGGGTGTGGTATTGCTGTATCTGTGACGTCCTGGCTTGTCCAGGGCGCCACATTTTCATCACAAAAAACGCAGGTCACCCACATTGTTTCAGGATAAATAAATACTGTTCTGGAGTCTCTCCCTCCATAGAACATGACTGCCCGCTGTGAGCACCATCTGCGGCTCACTTCAGTTACGGCCTGATTTGTGGTTACAGGTGGAGGGTTCAAGCTGTGACTGCAAATCACTGGCATGACATCACTGCTGATCTCGCAGCTCACTTCAGTCACTCGGGTGATTTGCTGTCACAGGTGGAGGACTCCAGCTGTGGCCGTTGGTAACCTGAGTGACGTCACCACAGATCACGCAGCTCACTTCAGTTGCTGCGTGGAGCTCACAGCGGGCAGTCATGTTCTGTGGTGCTCAGTGTGAGTGTCAGATGTAGCAGTGCTGGAAGCATTGTGGGACCTCGTGCTGATTACATCAGACCTGCAGGGGGGTGTTTTGGGGGGTAATAAAGTGGTGAAATAGGGTGAGTTTTTTGTGTTTTATTTTAAATAAAGGATTTTTGGGTGTTTGTGTTTATTTACTTTCACTTACAGATTAGTGATGGGGGTCTCTCATTGACACCTGCCATCACTAATCCAGGGCTTAGGAGCAGCTGAGGGCTGTTATTAACTCCTTATTACCCCGATTGCCAAGGCACCTGGACAACGGGAAGAGCCGGGTCCAGCGCCAAAATTGGCACATCTTATGGATGCGCCACTTCTGGGGCGGCAGTGGGCTGCTATTCTTAGGCTGGAAAGGGCCAAATAACCATGGCCCTTCTCACCCTAATAATATCATCCCCCCAGTTATCTGCTGTACCTTGGCTGGTTTGAGAAAAATAGTGGGAATAAATCAAATAATTAAAAAAAAAAAAGAGTGGGATCCCCTCTATTTTTCATACCCAGCCAAGGTACAGCAGATAGCTGAGGGTTGCAGTCTGCAGCTGCTGCTGTTCCTGTGCTAAACATGAAAAATGGGGGGACCCCACGTCATTTTTTACCTCCCCCCAAAAAATTAAAAAACAGCAATCCCAGCATGCTATCTATCTATCTATCTATCTATCTATCTATCCCTCTCTCTATCTCTCTATCTATCATTTCTATATATTCTATCCATATCTATTATTTCAAATTTTTTCTATCTATCCATTATCCTATCATATTTTGTTCTTCTTTAAAAAACGCTCCATCATTGCAAGCGTTTTTTTTTACATTTCCAGGCAAGGTGCTGTTTTGGTTGCAGTTTGGGTGCAGTTAAATATTGCAGAGTGCGCATATAGCCTTATAGTACTGTAAAAATCTACTATTGCTACTAGGAAACCATCAGCAAGCAGGCTTGTTGTTGGTGATAGACTTGAAATTGAATGAATAGTACATCTAAAGCCAGCTTTACACCTTACAATTAGGGATGCGATCTCGTATGCGATGTGACACGCCCAGGTTGCATACGGGATCTTATGAGATTGCACGTAGGTCGTTCATTTGCTGTCACACGAGCGTTAGTAGTCTATGTTAAATTGATCAATATTGTGTGCGATCCTTTAGATCATGTGTTCTGTGACGTATGCATCGGGCACCCTTTTTTTTTTTATTTATTGACTTGCCAAGCGTGTGTAATGTGTAGAGATGCGTTTTTACTATGTCATCTGCCTTTCAGCTCTGCTACATGGCCGCTGACAGCAGCCACAGACAGCAATGTAGCAGAGCTGAATGGCAGATGACAGCAGACACAGACAGAGCCGCACTGTCAGAATGAACTCGGGTGACCTCACCCGACTTCACGGTCATGCTGCGGCTCTGTCTGTGCCGCGTCCTGATTAGCGGTCACCAGTGAAGGACTCACCGGTGACCGCTAATCTCCTGAGTAACTGAAGTGAGCAGCCCTCTCTCATACTCACCGATCCCCGTTCCCCGACGCTGCACGGCATTCACACTGCTCCGGCGGCTTTTACTGTTTTGAAAAAGCCGGCCGCCCATTAAACAATCTGGTATTCCCTGCTTACCCCGCCCACCGGCGCCTATGATTGGTTACAGTGAGACACGCCCCCACGCTGAGTGACAGGTGTCACACTGCACCCAATCACAGCAGCCGGTGGGCGTGTCTATACTGTGCAGTGAAATAAATAATTAAATAATTAAAAAAAACGGCGTGCGGTCCCCCCCAATTTTAAAACCAGCCAGATAAAGCCATACGGCTGAAGGCTGGTATTCTCAGGATGGGGAGCTCCACGTTATGGGGAGCCCCCCAGCCTAACAATATCAGCCAACAGCCGCCCAGAATTGCCGCATACATTATATGCGACAGTTCTGGGACTGTACCCGGCTCTTCCCGATTTGCCCTGGTGCGTTGGCAAATCGGGGTAATAAGGAGTTAATGGCAGCCCATAGCTGCCAATAAGTCCTAGATTAATCATGTCAGGCGTCTATGAGACACCCTCCATGATTAATCTGTAAATTACAGTAAATAAACACACACGCCCGAAAAAATCCTTTATTGGAAATAAAAAACACACACACATTCCCTGGTTCACCACCTTAATCAGCCCCAAAAAGCCCTCCTTGTCCGGCGTAATCCAGGATGATGCAGCGTCGCTTCCAGCGCTGCTGCATGGAGGTGACCGGAGCTGCAGAAGACACAGCCGCTTCGGTCACCTCCACGCAGGTAATGAAGACAGCCGCGCGATCAGCTGCTGTCACTGAGGTTACCCGCTGTCACTGGATCCAGCGGTGGCCGCGGGTAACCTCAATGACAGATCAGCTGATCGCGCTACTCACCGCCGCTCCGGTCAGCTCCAGTCAGCAACTGAGGTGAGTAGCGCGATCAGCTGATCTGTCACTGAGGTTACCCGCGGCCACCGCTGCATCCACCGCTGGATCCAGTGACAGCGGGTAACCTCACTGACAGATCAGCTGATCGCGCGGCTGTCTTCATTACCTGCGTGGAGGTGACCGGAGCGGCTGTGTGTGCTGCAGCTCCGGTCACCTCCATGCAGCAGCGCTGGATGCGACGCTGCATCATCCTGGATTACGCCGGACAAGGAGGGCTTTTTGGGGCTGATTAAAGTGGTGAACCAGGGAATGTGTGTGTGTTTTTTATTTCCAATAAAGGATTTTTTCGGGCGTGTGTTTATTTACTGTAATTTACAGATTAATCATGGAAGGTGTCTCATAGACGCCTGACATGATTAATCTAGGATTTAGTGGTAGCTATGGGCTGCCAATAACTCCTTATTACCCCGATTTGCCAACGCACCAGGGTAAATCGGGAAGAGCCGGGTACAGTCCCAGAACTGTCGCATATAATGTATGCGGCAATTCTGGGCGGCTGTTGGCTGATATTGTTAGGCTGGGGGGCTCCCCATAACGTGGAGCTCCCCATCCTGAGAATACCAGCCTGCAGCCGTATGGCTTTATCTGGCTGGTTTTAAAATTGGGGGGAACCGCACGCCGTTTTTTTTAATTATTTAATTATTTATTTCACTACACAGTATAGACACGCCCACCGGCTGCTGTGATTGGGTGCAGTGTGACACCTGTCACTCAGCGTGGGGGCGTGTCTCACTGTAACCAATCATAGGCGCCGGTGGGCGGGGAAAGCAGGGAATACCAGATTGTTTAATGGGCGGCCGGCTTTTTCAAAACAGTAAAAGCCGCCTCAGCAGTGTGAATGCCGTGCAGCGCCGGGGATCGGTGAGTATATGAGAGAGGGGGATAGACTGACATGAACAGAGATAGTGACGGACTGACAGAGATTAGTGAATGACAGACATTGTGAGGCTTTTCAGCTGCGCTCTGAAGCGGACCTTTTTTAAGCTGCGGTGCAGAGCGCACACCTGCGCACATAGCATCAGACACCAAAATCGTATGAGGGATGTCACACGTTTCAATTGACTAGTTTCGTACTACTAAACGTCCAATGTATGAGGAATAAACGACGTGTATGCGATCACCGTATTTTCGTTCAATATCGATCGCATGTAGGTTTCACACGCAAACATGTCACGAACGATGCCGGATGTGCGTCACTTACAACTTGACCCCGACGACGGATTGAAAGATTTATTGAAGTGTGTAAAGCAGGCTTTAGTCAGGAGTTGGCTGGCAAATTTTGGCCTGAGGCGCAAACATAAAGCAGTGGCCCAAGATTAGCGGCCTATACTTACTGGCTCTGATTCATTAAGACTGGTGTGTACCAGATGTAAGAAGCGCATGCGGGGTGGTTCACCCATTTTTTTTATTTTCTGTATGAGTTCTACTTACCATTCTAGGCGTTTTCTCCATTGGCTTCTGTTTCCAGTTCTGGCACTGAGCGGCGCTATCCTGCACGCTCAGTGCCGGTCACATGACCCCCTGGAGCTGTGGCCGCCGGCATCCTCTGACGTCCCGGCATTTCCGGGCTCTCAAACTGGCTGGCACCACTCAGATTGAGTGACAGGGCTGTGTGCGCTGACTACCGCACGGCACAGCCCAGCATCGAGGGGAGGAGCCGGAGGACGTCAGTGTGGAGCCGGCTAAGCGTCCTGCAGATGGTGAGGCACGGGGAGCCAGTGTGCAGTACAGGGGGGTTCTTCAGCTGAAATCCCCCCTGTCACGTAAGTATCTGATCACACTCTCCACCCGCCCGCTCTGCTGCGATGTCAGGAGAGCGGCCGGTGTCGGGCAGTGTGATCATCTGCTCCTCCCAGCAGCACTGCAGGATGCAGCAAGACACTGACAGGCATGTCACCGCTGTGCTCTGCCACCTGTCCTGCTGCATGGGACCAACTGTCTGCACTCTGTCACCTGCACCACAAGTCACAGAGTGGAGACAGGTAATGACAGAGCACCTCTGCCCCCCCCTCTTCTTTCCCCACTCTCTTCTCTCCCCCCACTCTTCTCCCCCTCCCCTCTTCCCCCTCTTCTCTGCCCCCCTCTTATCCCCCTCTCCTCTCCCCCTCTCCTCTCCCCCCTCTTTTTCCCTCGCTCGCTCTCTTTTCCCCCCTTGCTCTCTTTCCCCCCCTTGCTCTCTTTCCCCCCCTCGCTCTTTCCCCCCCTCGCTCTCTTTCCCCCCCTCGCTCTCTTTCCCCCCCCTCGTTCTCTTTCCCCCCCTCGCTCTCTTTCCCCTCCTCGCTCTCTTCCCCCCCTCGCTCTCTTTCCCCCCCCCCCTCGTGAAATTCATGAAATAAAAAAAAAAAGGGCTTCTCTATAATTTTGGTTCCCAGCCGGGTACAATTAGGCAGCTGGGGGTTGGGGGCAGCCCGTAGCTGCCTGCTGTACCTGGCTAGCATACAAGAATATGGCGAAGCCCACGTCATTTTTTTTAAAAAGTTTTCAGGCAAAAACCTTTATAAAAAAAAAAAAAAAAAGCTTCCCTGAATTACTATTGCCAAGCAGCGGGTGTTAGCAGCCAGTAGCTGCTTGGGTTACCCTTAGCAATAGAAAATGCAGCGGGAGCTCACAAACAATGTGATTTTTTTTTTTTTTTTTTTTTTTAATGAATTTTTAAAAAAAAAATCGACATGGGCTTCGCCCATCGAGCACCAGAGCATTTTACTGCTCAATTCATCCCAAGTAATCAGATGACTCCAGTGTCGGCCGATTACTTGTTCTGTGTCCCCCTGCATCCATTGCAGCGTGTACGGGCTGTGAGGTCAGCGGAGTTCAGTCCAGCACTGGAGTCAGCTGATCTGAACTCAGCTGAACTCCAGCCTGCACACACTGCGATGGATGCAGGGGGACACAGAACAAGTAAGGTCTAAGCCACACGGCGAGATAAACACAGTGCGAGTGGAGTGCGATCAAACATCGCATTCCACTCGGACCAATATTAGCCTGTGTGTTAGCGCACATGAGTGATTATGTTCTCAGCCCTAATCAGACCGAGAAAACAATCGCAGCATGCTACAACTGTAATGCAAGACTTTCTCTTTTACCCATTCAAGTGTATGTGGTGAGAGAAAAATCGCACTGCACTTGCGGTACATCGGTGGACTACGGAGGAGAGATGGAGAGAAATCCCTCCCACCCCTCCTCAGTGCTGGCCCACCCCTCGAGTGGCGGACCGCCCCCCGCAGCTGAGGTCTGCTCGCAGAGTCGGACCTCAGTCGCAGGGACACACGCATGACACTCAGCTCTGCTGTACTGAGCGTGAGCCGAGTGTAATGCGAGGGGATCGCAGTAATCCCCGTGTGGCCCCAGCCTAATCGGCCGACACTTGAGTCAGCTGATCTGAACTCAGCTGAACTCCTGTACACACAGCCCGCACACACAGCCCGCACACGGTCACATGTGACCGGCAGCAGGCAGCGACTGCTGTTAAGGCTACATTCACATGACCGTTCCGTTTTTGCGGGCCACAAAAACCGGTCCTTTTTTTCACTGATGCATCCTAGTGGCATCCGTGTGACATCTGCGTGCCTTCCGTTTTTTTTGCGGACCGCAAAAAACGGAAGCAGCAAGAAAAATAAATAGATGAGTAGATATAGAGATGGATAGATAGATATAGGGACAGAGGGATAGAGGGATGAATGAATGAATAGAGGGCTGGATAGATAGATATAGGGACAGAGGGATAGAGGGATGGATGAATGAATGAGTGAATGAATGAATAGAGGGCTGGATAGATAGATAGATAGATAGATAAGAAAGACATATATAATGTCCTACCCCCCTGCATATTCTAAGCTGGCACCCTTTTGTGACTTTCATGTGGCACTAAGGTGCTTAGTCTTGTATTTAGCCAAAAAATAAATAAATAAATAAAAAAAAATGACATGCGGTCCCCCTATCTTTTGTAGCCAGCTAGGGTAAAGCAAACGGCTGCAGCCTGCAAACCACAGCTGGCAGCTTCACCTTGGCTGGTAATCCAAAACAGAGGGCACCCCATGCTGTTATTTTAAATTAACTAAATAATTTAAAACAAACACGGGGTCCCCCGAAATTGGATCACCAGCCAAGGTAAAGCGGACAGCTGTGGTCTGGTATTCTCAGACTAGGGAGGTTCACCGTTATTGGACACTCCCCAGCCTAAAAATAGCAGGCTGCAGCCGCCCCAGAAGTAGCGCATCCATTAGATGTGCCAGTCCTGGTGCTTCGCGCCAGCTCATCCCGTTGCCCTGGTGCGGTGGCAAACGGGGTAATATATGGGGTTAATACCAGATGTGTAATGTCACCTGGCATCAAGCCCTGGAGTTAGTGATGTCAGGCGTGTATCAGATACCCGACATCACAAACCCAGGCAGTAATAAAAAAAAAAAAAAAAATAGACAACAAACACATTTTTATTTGAAAAAACACTCCCCAACACATTCCCTCTTTCACCAATTTATTAGAAAGAAAAACAAATCCAGGTCTGGTGTAATACAAGGGGGTCCCACGATGATTCATACCATAGTCAATGTCCCAGTCAATGAAGAACAGAATGTTCCCTATTTGCTGGGAGAGCCGTGCAGTGACCTGAGCTAACATCAATAGGTCAGCCCAGGTCACTGCAGGGCATGACGAGTGCTGCTATCAGGAGGTTAGCGAGGTATATTACCTGCGATGATCGCTGAACTCCTGACAGCAGTGCTGTCACCGAGTTCAATGACCGCCGCCTTCACAAACAAAGTATCGCGAGCGGCCCATGACGTCACCACTAGTCACAGTCTCGGGTCGAGAGCGAGAGGTGATGTGACAAGCGGCGGACATAGAAGGCAGTGACGACCGCTGACGTCAGGAGGGCAGGACTTCATCACCGTAGGTAATGAACTTACTAACCTCTTGACTGTAGCGCTGGTCATCCCCGCGGCAGCTGACACTGCAGTGCGGGCCGCTGCTGACACTGCTGAGCGGGCAGCTGTGGGGCTGGGGCTGGAGCGGGACACTGACTGCACGGGCACCCAACGGAAGTCACATGGAAGTGCTTCCGTGTTGCTTCCGGGAATTTTGCGGACCCATTGACTTGTGTTGAGTCACGGTTCGTTATTACGGAACAGAATAGGACATGTTCCATAATAACGGAGCGGACATACGGCATCCGATGTGGGTTTTTTTGTAAGATCGGATGCACATGTAAGTGCTACCGTGTACCATCCGATCCTACACAAAAGACAATGAAAAGATGGTCCTGTCCGTGGGGCCGCAAAAAAACAGGAACTGACCAGGACAAACGGAACGGTCATGTGAATGAGCCCACCTGCAGCCATTGCAGCGTGTGCGGGCTGTGAGATCAGGAGTCAGCTGACTCCAGCGCCGGCCGATACATTCTGTGTCCCGCTGCAGAAGGATCCGGTAAAATAACGGTTGCATGCGCTGCACATTTAATCCACAGGATCCGGTCATATGCGGTTTGCGGATGATACGGACGACACACAGACTAGGCAAGAGGGAAAAAAGCAATCTCATCACCCCCTCACTTTTTTTTCCCCAATTATTTTTTTCACATGTTGCGCCAGCTAATAATCATAATTTCTGTACACACACACACACTCACACATACACACACACACTCACACTCACACTCACACACAAACACACACAAACACTCACACACACACACAAAAACACACACACACACACTCACACATACATACACACACACACACACTCACAAAAACACACACACACACACTCACACATACATACACACACACACACTCACACACACACACTCACAAAAACACACACACACACACACACACACTCACACATACATACACACACACACACACAAACACTCACAAAAACACACACACACACTCACACACACACTCACACACACTCACACACTCACACACACTCACACACACACTCACACACGCTCACACACACACTCACACACACACTCACACACACACACACACACACACACACGCTCACACACACACTCACACACACACACACACACGCTCACACACACACTCACACACACACTCACACACACACACACACACACACACACACGCTCACACACACACTCACACACACACACGCTCACACACACACTCACACACACACACACACACTTTCTTCCCCTGGTTGTGCAGAGCTGGGAGCTGCTGCTGCTGTCTCTGTGTGATTTCTCTCATCCACACAGGGAAGAGGCAGGGTCAGGGAGGAGGCTTTGGGTGGAGAGGAGAGTGGGGGTGTTACACACAGTGGGTGTGTTAGATAAGCTAGACACCGCCCTAGAGCCACAAAGAATTCTGGGACTTGTAGGAACTGAACACAAGAAGTCAGAGGAGAGATTAACCCCATCAGAGATGGAGCCAGCAATGAGCATGTGCTGCTAGTGCACAATAAAAGGTAATTTTGCTGAAAAAACATAATAGATGTGTTGAGGGCACTTATTAGCAAGATTTATCAGAAAAAAAAAATCAGTTTGGTAACTGGACAACTTCTTTAATGAATTAGATGCCTCTTACAAGTGCTGTGGAATATACTGCAGTACCTGTATGTACGTCCATCTGCTGCTGGAGAATCCTGACAGTGTGCAGTGTGCACTGTGAGGATTCATAAATCTGCAGTTACATAAAGGGATTTAATGAATTAGGCACTAGTGATGAGCGAGTACTAAAAAGCTCGGGTGCTCGAAGCTCGGGCCGAGCCTCCCAAGATACTCGTGTACTCGGGCCGAGCAACGAGCCCAATGTTATCCTATGGGAGACCCGAGTATTTTTGTGAAATGACCCCCCGGCAGCATGGAGAAACCCTAAAAATGTCACAAAAGTCTCAGAAGAGTGCTCAAATGACATGGCAACAGCATGGGGAAGACCCCTTGAAGCATTTATCACTGAAAAGTCACAGCTGTGAACAATTTTGTCCGCGTTTTACGCCATTTTTACGGACTCACCAGAAAACCTTCCAAAATGACCCCAAAATGATTTTTCATGGCGGAAATGTTAAGGGCACATACCCAATAGTGAGATAGAGCTGGTGTATGTTACTTTTTGAGATTAATACATGAAAGATTTTACGTAAAACATTGTGTGGCACTCCGATGTCCCTGAGAAGAGACGTACATGAAGGCCTCTTGAGTCTAATGTGCCCATTTTGAGGAAGTGAGTCTTTGTAGTATTTTCCTTTGCCAGGGCAGTCCAAAATTGTGAGGTTCACCAATGCCCCTGCATACAGACGTGCATGAGGGCCTGTAAACCTGAAGTGCCCATTATAAGGAAGTGGGTCTATTGTAGTATAGCCCTTAGGCAGGGCAGCCAAAAATTGGGAGGCTCCACATTGTCCCTGGATAGAGACGTGCATGATGGCCTGTAAACCTGAAGTGCCCATTGTAAGGAAGTGGGTCTATTGTAGTATAGCCCTTAGGCAGGGCAGCCAAAAATTGGGAGGCTCCACATTGTCCCTGGATAGAGACGTGCATGATGGCCTGTAAACCTGAAGTGCCCATTGTAAGGAAGTGGGTCTATTGTAGTATAGCCCTTAGGCAGGGCAGCCAAAAATTGGGAGGCTCCACATTGTCCCTGGATAGAGACGTGCATGATGGCCTGTAAACCTGAAGTGCCCATTGTAAGGAAGTGGGTCTATTGTAGTATAGCCCTTAGGCAGGGCAGCCAAAAATTGGGAGGCTCCACGTTGTCCCTGGGTAGAGACGTGCATGAGGGCCTCAAAACATTGTTCCCATTGCAAAGGAGCGGGTCTCCTGTCGTTGTAATGTCCATTCTGCAAAGAATGGGCGAAAAAATTTACCACTGGGGGTATACCTGAAACAAAGGCCTAAGTATTGCAATTTGTAACGGTCATCATCATGGTGGCGCATGAGGAGAAGGAGGAGCAGTCCAGCGATTATCCAAAGTCCAGAAGTGTGTACCCATGGGTGAGTGGAGGTACATGGCAAACTTTAAATTCCGCTCTCATTTGCTGGTGGTGTGGTGAAGTCTGGCCCAATCCAACCCTTGTTCATCTTGATCAGAGTCAGCCTGTCAGCATTTTCAGTTGACAGGCGGGTGCGTTTATCTGTAATGATTCCACCTGCGGCACTAAAAACACGCTCTGACAAAACGCTAGCAGCAGGGCAGGCCAGGACTTCCAAGGCGTAGAGAGCCAATTCATGCCACGTGTCCAGCTTGGATACCCAATAATTGTAAGGCACAGAGGAATGTCGGAGTACAGTTGTTCGATCTGCAAGGTACTCCTTCAGCATCTGGGCAAACTTAGGATTTCTTGTGGCACTACCCCGCACCTCAGGGGCTGTGGTACGTGAGGGGCTGAGAAAACTGTCCCACATCTTAAAGACTGTTCCCCTACCTCTGGCGGATTGGACTTGTGCCTCTCTCGGCTGTACGCCTCGGTTGTCCACTGATTCCTGACCTATGCCGCTAGCGTTTTGTGAGGGGAATGCTTTGCCTACTTCCGTGACTATGGCCTTCCGGAACTGCTGCATTTTGGTTGACCTCTCCTCCACGGGAATAAGAGACAAAAAGTTCTCCTTGTAGCGTGGGTCTAACAGTGTTACCAACCAGTAATGATTGTCGGCCAAGATGTTCTTAACGCGAGGGTCACGAGACAGGCAGCTTACCATAAAGTCAGCCATGTGCGCCAGACTCTTAACAGCCAGGACTTCAGTAGCCTGACCAACAAGATGACTGAACATGCTGTCCTCCTCCTCCTCCTCCTCCTCCTCCTCATCTACCCTGTCCTCTGGCCAGCCACGCTGAACCGAGGATATGACTGGTGTGCATGTCATATCCTCAATTTGGCCGGAGAGTTGCTCCATGTCTTCATCCTCCTCCTCGTCATAGTCCTCCACTGCACATTGTGATGAGACGAGGCTGGGCTGTGTGTTATCACCCACACCCACTACTGTTTCTTGCTGCAACTCATCGCGCTCCGCCTGCAATGCATCATGTTTGTTTTTCAGCAGAGACCGTTTTAGAAGGCAGAGTAGCGGTATGGTGATGCTAATAATGGCGTCATCACCACTCACCATCTTGGTGGAGTCCTCAAAGTTTTGGAGGATGGTACATAGGTCTGACATCCATCTCCACTCCTCAGGTGTTATGTGCGGAGTTTGACCCATTTCCCGACGGCTTAGGTGATGCAGGTACTCAACAACTGCCCTCTTCTGCTCACATATCCTGACCAACATGTGCAGAGTTGAATTCCAACGCGTGGGGACATCACACACCAGTCTGTGAGCCGGAAGATGCAAACTGCGCTGAAAGCCGGCAAGGCCGGCTGAAGCAGTAGGTGACTTTCGAAAATGTGCAGACAGGCGGCAAACTTTTACCAGCAGATCAGACAGCTCTGGGTATGACTTTAGAAACCGCTGAACCACGAGGTTGAGCACATGGGCCACGCATGGAACATGTGTCAGCTGGCCTCGCCTCAAAGCCGCCACCAGGTTCCGGCCATTGTCACACACGACCTTTCCTGGCTTTAGGTTCAGAGGTGTGAGCCAGTGATCGGCCTGCTGTTTCAGAGCTGTCCACAGCTCTTCTGCATTGTGGGGTTTGTCACCTATGCAGATTAGCTTCAGCACAGCCTGTTGCCGCTTCGCCGAGGCAGTGCTGCAGTGCTTCCAGCTTGTGACTGGTGTGGAGGGTACAGTGGATGAGGATGCGCAGGAGGAGGAGGAGGCTGAAGAGCATGACATTCCGGAGCTGTAGAGTGTGGGTGAAACACTGACTGAGGTAGGGCCTGCAAACCTTGGTGTGGGAAGGACGTGTTCCGTCCCTCGCTCAGACTGGGTCCCAGCTTCCACAATATTAACCCAGTGTGCCGTCAACGCGTTGTAGCGGCCTTGCCCACAAGCACTTGTCCACGTGTCTGTGGTTAGGTGGACCTTGGGTGAAACAGCGTTGTTCAGGGCACGTGTGATGTTTTGTGACACGTGGTTATGCAACGCGGGGACGGCACACCGGGAGAAATAGTGGCGGCTGGGGACCGAGTAACGTGGGACAGCTGCCGCCATCAGGTCACGGAATGCTTCTGTCTCCACCAGCCTAAAAGGCAACATTTCCAGCGCAAGCAGTCGCGAAATGTTAGCATTTAGAACTGTGGCATGTGGGGTGTTGGCAGTGTATTTGCGCCTGCGTTCAAAGGTTTGCTGAATGGATAACTGAACTCTGCGCTGGGACAAGGACGTGCTTGATGATGGTGTTCTTTCTGCGTAGGCAACTGCAGGTGCAGGAGTGGAGGAGGCTTGTTCGCAGGCAGCATGGACAGGGGATTGGCTCGCATGCACAACCAGCGAAGACGTAGCAGTGACATCAGCAAGCACTGCTCCTCGACTCTGTTGTACTTCCCACAAAGTCGGGTGCTTGGCTGACATGTGCCTGATCATGCTGGTGGTGGTCAGGCTGCTAGTTTTGGTACCCCTGCTGATGCTGGCACGGCAGGTGTTGCAAATGGCCTTTTTTGAATCATCTGGATCCAACTTAAAAAACTGCCAGACTCGGGAAGACCTAACATTTGTACAGGCACCTTGTGTCGTCGTGTTGTTCCGGGGAACGGTTGCCTGACTTCTGCCTGGGGCCACCACCCTGCTTCTTACTGCCTGTTGTGATGCTACGCCTCCCTCCCCCTGTGCACTGCTGTCCTCGCTCTGCATATCCTCCTGCCAGATTGGGTCAGTTACTGGATCATCCACCACGTCGTCTTCCTCTTCCGCACCCTGCTCCTCCTCCTGACTTCCTGACAATTGTGTCTCATCATCGTCCACCACTTGTTGAGACACGTTGCCAACTTCGTGAGAACGTGGCTGCTCAAATATTTGGCCATCTGTACAGACGATCTCCTCATGACCCACTTCAATATGAGCTGGCGAGAGGCCAGAATGTGTGAATGGAAACGTGAACAGCTCTTCCGAGTGTCCAAGTGTGGGATCATTAATGTCCGAGGAGGACGTGTACTCAGCCTGGTGGTAGGAAGGAGGAACAGGTTCAGAAATGTGCGGTGCAGTATCACGGCTACTGACACTTGACCGTGTGGAAGACAGAGTGTTTGTGGTGGTGCCAATCTGACTGGAAGCATTATTTATCTGCTATCCAACTAACAACCTGTTGACACTGGTCTTGGTTCAAGAGCGGTGTACTGCTGCGGTCCCCAAGAATTTGGGACAGGACGTGCGAGCGACTAGATGTGGCCCTTTGTTGTGGCGAAATTAGAGCTTGCCCACGACCTCGGCCTCTGCCTGCACCACCATCACGTCCACTTCCTTGTTCCTTGCCAATGCCCTTGCGCATTTTGCAATGCTGTGCACTGCTGACGTGTATATTCACTACTTGTGCGTTATATCAAAGTTTGTGGAAATTGCACACAAGTGCACCTGTACGCTGCCACCAACAGGCACACACGTGCGGTTTTAAAAACCAAGCACGGACGCAATAAGAACCTAACAGGTTTTTTTGGGGAGCGACAATTACAGACAAGTCAGACACTATCTGGACTGTTTTACACTGTGTACACCAGCCCCAGATATGATGAAGGCTGGTATACGGTCACCACTAGGAATGGCTATATACCCTGCCTGCCTGCCTGCCTGTATACTGGTACAATAGTCCTGACAAGGACTCTTCTGGTCACTAGCCTGTATTCAGACCTGGCTATACCCTTCCTGTATATAGCAACAATAGTCCTGAGAAGGACTCTGCTACTGTACTCCGACCTGGCTATACCCTGCCTGCCTGTATACAACTAGAATAGTCCTGAGAAGGACTTTTGGTCACACTGTTTGCAGCCCTGCAACTGAAAAAGCTATAAAGGGCCGCAAAGCTTTCCCTGAATCAGCGACACTCTCCCTGCACTGACTGTCTGGATGGCTGTGAGCAGAGCACAGCGCGCCGGCCGGTATAAAGGCTCGGTCACGCTGTGCAGGCCGGCCAATCACTGCAATTCCACAACTAACAGGGCTGTGGCATTGCAGTGGTCTGCCAGCCAATCCCTGCATGAGGGCTGGCTCTCAAAAGAGCGCCAACATGCAGAAATGAAGACCACGAGTACAGCACAAGTATCGCGAGATTACTCGGTCCCCGCCGAGCAGCCCGAGTACAGCGATACTCGTGCGAGTACCGAGTAGTTACAAGCATGCTCGCTCATCACTATTAGGCACCTCTTACAAGTGCTGTGGAATGTACTCCAGTAGCTATATGAATTCCTATGTACTTCAGCACATGACCGTCTGCTCCTGAACAATCCTGACAGTGTGCAGTATGTGTTCCGAGGATTCACAAATCTGAGGTTGCATAAAGGGACTTAATGAATTAGACACCTCTTACAAGTGCTGAGGAATGTCCTCCAGTACTCGTATGTATTCCTATGTACTCGGGCACGCGACCGTCTGCTCCTGAAGAATACTGACAGTGTGCAGTGTGCGCTCTGAAGATTCACAAACCTGCATTGCATAAAATGACTTAATGAATTGGGCGCCTCGTACAAGTGCTGTGGAATGTACTACAGTACCTGTATAAATTTCTATGTACTCCAGCATGTGACCACCTGCTCCCAGAGAATCCTGACAGTGTGCAATGTGTGCTTTGAGGATTCACAAATTGGCAGTTGCATAAAGTGACTTACTGAATTAGGTGCTCGTACAAGTGCTGTGGAATGTACTCCGGTACCTGTAGGTATTCCTATGTACCTATGTACTTCAGCACACGACCGCCTGCTCCCAGAGAATCCTGACAGTGTGCAGAGTGCTCTCTGAGGATTCTCAAATCTGCAGTTGCATAAAGGGACTTTATGAATTAGGCGCCTTGTACAAGTGGTGTGGGAAGTACTCCCGTACCTGTATAAATTCCTATGTACTCCAGCACGCGACCGCCTGGTGTTAAAGATTGACAATGGTATTTAAGGAGTTAAATAGTAGCAGGTGGACCTAGCTCTGGTTGCTGCTACTAGTCGGATGCTAACTGTATAACACAGCCATTACCTGCTTTGTGTGGAGTGAGCTCAGCTCCTGAGCCTACACCATGCACCAGTAATAGTATGTCATGGAGCAGGAAGGGGTTAAAAACCTACCACCTTAATGAGTATACAGCTACTGTGCAGAGCTATGTCATATGGGGATTTGCCCAAAACACATGTTTTGGGAAAATGCCGAAAGTAAAACTGTGATCAGGATACATCACCAACATTCAGCAAGTGAGATTGATCATGTTGCTCTGATTTCAGGTGGCGGAGGGCATGGCGTACATTGAAAAGAAGAATTACATCCACAGAGACCTGAGAGCCGCCAACGTCCTGGTGTCTGATATCCTGTGCTGCAAAATAGGAGATTTTGGACTAGCGAGAATTATTGACACCGAATACATAGCCAAAGAGGGTGAGTAACAGGGGATCAGGTGTTTTGCGATGTCCCCTGCTCTGTCACTTCTCCTCCCGGATGTCATCACTGTATTCACTGGTGATGACGAAGATATCGAGACCAGAACCTCTAGAAGGCCAAGGTTCTGTCCAGCTAATTAGACTAGGCGGGCTGGCTCCTCTTGTGCAACCGGACTGGCAGTATTTGTGTGTGCATTGCGTTGTGTGACGGATGCAACGGATGCGTTGCATATAGTGGCACTACGGATGCAACGGATCGTACAAAACAACGGAATCTGCTTTTTTTTCTTTACAATTTTACCAGTGGCAGACTATTGTGAATGATCAACTGATCACCCAGCCGCCGGGTGATCAGCTGATCGTTCACAATAGTCTGCCGCCGGGTGATCAGCTGATCGCTCACAGCAGCCGGTCGCCAGGTGATCATCAGCTTATCGTTTGGCCGCCGAGAATGTGTGCGGGGGGCAGAGTGCGGGGTGGGTGGAGCTGAACGGGGCCATGGCGCTGAGGACGTCAGTGCCGCGGGGACTGCATGGCAGGGGACAGGTGAGTGTGTGTGTGTGTGTGTGTGTGTGTGTGTCTGTGTGTGTGTGCGTGTGTACATGCGGAGTGGTGTGCGGGAGGGGGCGGAGCCGAGCGGGTAAGTCCCGACACACGTAGCCAGGGTAAATATCGGGTAACGAAGCAAAGCACTTTGCTTGGTTACCCGATATTTACCTTGGTTACCAGCGTACACCGCTTAGCGCTAGCTCCTTGCACACGTAGCCAGGTTAAATATCGGGTTACTAAGCAAAGCGCTTTGCTTAGTAACCCGATGTTTACCCTGGTTATGTGTGCAGAGAACCAGAGAGAGCATGCGCAGTGAAATCCTAAGGATTCCGCTGCTCAAAAAACATTACATGCTGCGTTCCTTGCGCCCGGTGGAAGCAACGCAGCGTCGGCCAGCGGAAGCAACGCAAGTACTTCTGTCACAATCCGTCGTCCATATAAGTCTCTGGAAAACAGCGGAATCCGTTAACGGATTCCGCTGTTTTCCGCGGATTGCGACTGAAGTACGCAATCTGAAGAACGCAAGTTACTGCTGACAGACATCCTTTTGTCTTCGCTTCTTCAGTCATATGCTTTTACCTGCTGCCTCATGTTTTGTTGTTTCGCTGTTGTCTGATCTTGGCCTGTTTCCTCACCATACTTTTGCTTGCTGATTTTGTACCTTGTCTGCGCTCCTGGTTGTGACCCAGTGACTTAGTTACTCCTGCCAGCCTGCACTAACAGCCAGCATCTGAATCATTGGCTCCAGCCCAGAGGCCTCTGAATAAGATCCCTGTGCATGGCTTAAAAGGGGGAAGGCCTGGGATCTGTTAAACAGACTAGCATACATGCAAACTTAGCCATTTTTATAGCAGCTAGATGACCACTTACAGAGTCACATTATAGTAACTTGCCATCCATTCTTTTGTGATTGGGTGGTCTATGTTTAGCAGAATTTTTCCAGCACTATAGGTACTGGAGATTCCTTTCTCTCACTTCTCAGCATGCATTGCTCCAGCCACTATACAATTTGATAGGACAGCAGGAGCAGAAAGAAAAAGACTGTAATGCTGCCACCAGGGGGAGCCAGAGCTCTGTAGCATAATACACTACACAGAGCAATGAGAACCAGGAAGTGAATTCACAGCATTCTCATGCATTACCTCAAAGCACAGCTGAGAAGCAGAGCTGCAGAGCATGCAAGGAATAGTCACACAGGCTGGGTCAAACACCGTACGGGCAGAAGCAGGACCGGAGGGACGAGCAAAAGCGGAGTCAAAGTCAGGCCAAGGTCAGTACCGAGGAAGCAACCGAGAAATAGGAGAGGGGACAGAGGACAGGAGGGACGACCAGGGGATGGAACACAGACAAGGGCACGGGGGCACAGGAACAGACAGATCAGGATATCACTCACAGGACCAGCAATCACAGGCAAAGCAGTGCTAAGCTTATAGCCGGCACTGATTCACTGGAAATGCCAGCTTTTAAGGCATCCAGGGTCTGGAAGTGAGGCTCGAGAGAAGGCTCCGCCCCCTAGCCATGTGGACAGGGAGGCGAACCATGACAGTACCCCCTCCTCAAGGGGGGGCCACCGGACCCCCAGGCTTCCCAGGATACTTCCGGTGGAAAGCCGCAATTAACCGATCGGCCCGAACGGATTGAGCCGCAACCCATGACCTGTCCTCCGGACCGTAACCCTTCCAATGGATCAGATACTGGAGGGAATGACGAACCCAACGAGAATCGATAATACGCTGGATCTCGTACTCCTCCTCACCGTCCACCAATATCGGAGCCGGAGTGGTCTGAGAATCCACCACCGAAGGAACAAATGACTTAAGCAAGGAGGTATGAAACACATTGGGAATACACAAGGTCTGGGGCAGTTGCAACCAAAAGGCCACCGGGTTGATCACTTCGATGATCTCATAGGGCCCTATAAACTTAGGACCCAACTTAGCAGACGGAACCCTGAGCCTGATATTCTGAGTGGACAACCACACTTTGTCCCCCACCTGAAAGGGGGTCCCAGAGAACGGCGTTTGTCCACTTGGCGTTTCTGGGACTGTTGAGCCGTCACGATGCACCGCCGTACCCCCTTCCACACCTCCCCCAGATGCTGAACGATGGAGTCGGCCCCTGGACACCCCGAATCCACTCTAGAGAAGGTCCCGAAGTGAGGGTGAAACCCGTAATTACAGAAGAAGGGAGAAGTTCCCGTAGACTGATGGACTCTGCTATTGAATGCAAACTCCGCAAGGGGCAAAAACGTACACCAATCCTCCTGGTGAGCAGAAACCAAGCACCGCAGGATTTGCTCAAGGGTCTGATTTGTCCTTTCCGTCTGCCCATTGGAATCGGGATGATAGGCGGACGAGAAGGACAACTCAATTCCCAACCATCTGCACAAGGCCCTCCAAAACCGAGAAATGAATTGTACCCCCCTGTCAGACACAATATTCAGGGGCGACCCATGTAACTGAACCACCTGGTCAATAAAGTGGTTGGCAAGGGCCGCAGCAGAAGGTAGACCGGAGAGGGGAACAAAATGTGCCTGTTTACTAAAACGATCCACCACCACCCAGATCACAGTCATACCATTTGAGACAGGGAGGTCCATAATGAAATCCATGGACAAGTGGGTCCATGGTCTTTCAGGAACAGGTAATGGAACCAGTTCCCTGGCCGGCCGGTTACAACATACCTTAGCACGGGCACATGTAGCACAGTCAGACACAAACCGAGCAACAGAGTGAAGAGATGGCCACCAAAACAGTCAAGCAACAGCCCTGCGAGTGGCTGTAACTCCAGGATGGCCACTAAGTACGGACTCATGGAACTCTTGAAGTACCCGTAACCGGAGATGCAAAGGGACAAACAGTTTAGTGTCTGGAGCGGAAGATGGCGCTGAGGACTGGGCCTCCCTGACCTCAGCTTCCAACTCGGATGACAATGCAGCGACCACCACCCCTCGCGGAAGAATGGAGGAAGGAGGCTCTGGAGGTGACACCGGGTCCAAACTACGAGACAGTGCATCTGCCCTCACGTTTTTAGACCCCGGCCGAAAAGTAATACAAAAATGAAATCTAGAAAAGAAAAGAGCCCACCTCGCTTGTCGAGGCGTCAATCTCTTGGGGGACTCGATATACGCAAGGTTTTTATGATCAGTGATGACAGTAATACGGTGAACAGCACCCTCCAAAAAATGCCTCCATTCTTCGAATAACAACTTTACCGCCAATAATTCACGGTTACCCACATCATAGTTCCTCTCAGCCGGAGTGAATTTCTTGGAGAAGAACGCACATGGTCGCAGATTAGTCAGAGTACCAGGGCCCTGAGAGAGAACAGCTCCCACCCCCACCTCTGAAGCGTCCACCTCCACAATAAACGGCGCCTCGAGGTCAGGCTGTACCAGGACCGGGGCGGACATGAACCGGTCCTTTAACTCAAGAAAGGCCTGGACAGCCGTTTGCGACCAGTTCTGCAGATCTGCCCCTTTCCGTGTAAGGTCAGTCAATGGCTTGGCAATTTGAGAGAACCCCTTAATGAACCTTCGATAATAATTTGCGAAACCCAAAAAGCGTTGTAGTGTAAGGGGTAGTCGGACCCCTGGTAGTGAAGGAGCGGTTTTTCCCCCCCTGAAGACGCCACAGTAGTATGGTGGCAAATTGTAAATGTTGATGGTAAAATGTTACCTGTCATAAACTGTTTCCCCACTAGGTGCCAGTGTAGAGCAGTGGTTCCCCTGGTAACAGTGGCAGGGAAGGAAGGGGCAGGGCAGCCTAGGTGGGGAAGGAAGGGTTCTGAATGCAGAGTCCAGTGTGCAGTGAGATGTGACTGGAGAAAGAAGTCTGAGGTGACGGGGCAGAGTGTGGAAGTGGTGCAGTAGCAGAAGAAGTGGAAGAGTCAAGACTATTCCCAAAGCCGGTAGTGTGTACTACAGTGCAGTGCAGCTATCAGGGGGATAACAAGTGGCCCCTGCAGGCGAAGGGTAGTGCCCTGACAAGGAAGTGAAGGTAAATGGGAACGCCCGTAGAAAACAAGTGAAGCAGTTCCCTGGCAAAGAAGTAGAAAGGTGAGAACTTATCCGGAGCCGGTAGTTTGTGCTAGATCTGCCCTACAGTGAAACAGGGTTCAGTGTGCAGCTACTAGGGGGTTAACGCATGTCTCCTGCAGGCAAGGGAAAGTTACCGGGGAAAGAGGAAACCGTCAGCAAGAAGTTTAACCTGTAAACCAAAGTGACTTGATGCTGAAAGGTGTAAAGAAGAGCGGAAGCTGTGTTCAATAAAATGTTTCTTGGTTCATCAACTGCCTGTCTGTGGCTCTTTACTGGGAGTGGTGAAGAGGCCTGTGAGCTGAGAGAAAAAGGTGTCACCGAGAAGCAAATGGCTCACATGTAAGCGTCCCTGCCACCTACACTCTGCCCCACAAACAACACCTCTGTTTTAACAGTGACGGCCGGGCCGGGGGTCAGCCTGTCGCCCACAGCGCGAGAGACCACGACTACACCCCCTGAGGCGCCCCCTGCCCCTGTTACAAACTGGCGTAGTCGGCAGGATGAAGCCTGCATGCAAGAAACCCCGACCAGAGATTTTGAGGAAGATCAAGTGGTGCCTGACGTGCTGAACAGGCCACAAGATGGCGGCAAGATGGCGGCCGTCCTCATGGACTCAGCAGAGGCGCGAAAAGTTGGCGCCAAACGAAAAGCGCTGGGTTGTCCTGGGAGGAAGAAGCCCGGAGTGCACCGCCCAAAGAGGGGAGGTACCTGCTCCAAGAAGCTGCAGAGGTCTAGAGACGTGGGCGTCGCCGCAAGAAAGAAAAGGCGTCGCCAACGCTATGCAGACCTGGTCGGTGAAGCCGGGGGCGGAGTGTGTGCAAAAGCGGGAAAAGAAGAACCGCCTCCACCCTCTCCGGTGCCATTGCAATCCCAGCAGCAGAAGCAACAGTTCCAGTTACCTGCGCTAAACAGAATGGAGGCCAGGACAGACAAGCAAGCCATAGCGGGCGCGCTGGTGCCCGTAGGACGCAGTAGAGAACGTCCGATGGAGAGCTCGGTGGGAGAGGTACCCACCATCACGTTGCCGGCAAGCATGATACCGGCCGTGACTGGAGTCTCAGAGAAACCAGCGAAGATCAGGTGGTTTACCACCTGGGATGCTGTTACCGGGGAGACGACGACGGAAGTCCGGGCCACCTACAAGTCCCGGCTAACTCTGGGGAGCGGGCCACCAGGAGCGTCTGTACAGATTCCGGAAGCGCCAGTGTCCGACCAGGTAGGCCCTCCGCCCCCCCCCAGAAGTCAAAGCCCCGTCCTGGTGGGATATTCAGGAATCAGAGGTGGATGAATTGGGGTTCGTCTGGGAGCCAGTGAAGTCGGCGCCCCTGACCCGGAGAAAGTCCCCACCGCCAGTAGTAGACCCCGTGCAGGAAAGGTTCCTCGCCGAGACGGTAGCCAGAGAAATGATGGCCGGGCCCCGCAGTGAGGAGGTAATCGTCCGGAAGAGAGTGATTTGTTTGCCGTTGAAAACCGGTACTGTTGAACGCCGGTGAATGTTTCCAGTTACAGTAACGTTAAAAGTACTGAACCCGGGAGGAGCTTAATGCAGAACTGTGCGTGGACTCCTTCCGTGACTGTTAAGAAGGAATCTTGTTGTCTTGTTATTTTCTGCCCACCCAAAGACCGGGAGTGCTTGGAAATAGCCTCCTGGCAGAAGGTCAGCTAAGACCGGGAGCGCCTGAGGAGGGCCTCTGGGCAGATGTGCGACTAAGACCGGGAGCGCCTGAGGAGGGACTCCGGGCACCAAACTTGTGTGCTAGTCTATGTGTTTTAAGTATTGTGTTTTCCTACATGTGGTGTTTTGCAGGTACGAACCTCGCCAGGAGGCTGAGGTTAAAGAGGGGAGGAATGTAAGGGGTAGTCGGACCCCTGGTAGTGAAGGAGCGGTTTTTCCCCCCCTGAAGACGCCACAGTAGTATGGTGGCAAATTGTAAATGTTGATGGTAAAATGTTACCTGTCATAAACTGTTTCCCCACTAGGTGCCAGTGTAGAGCAGTGGTTCCCTTGGTAACAGTGGCAGGGAAGGAGGGGAGGGCAGCCTAGGTGGGGAAGGAAGGGTTCTGAATGCAGAGTCCAGTGTGCAGTGAGATGTGACTGGAGAAAGAAGTCTGAGGTGACGGGGCAGAGTGTGGAAGTGGTGCAGTAGCAGAAGAAGTGGAAGAGTCAAGACTATTCCCAAAGCCGGTAGTGTGTACTACAGTGCAGTGCAGCTATCAGGGGGATAACAAGTGGCCCCTGCAGGCGAAGGGTAGTGCCCTGACAAGGAAGTGAAGGTAAATGGGAACGCCCGTAGAAAACAAGTGAAGCAGTTCCCCGGCAAAGAAGTGGAAAGGTGAGAACTTATCCGGAGCCGGTAGTTTGTGCTAGATCTGCCCTACAGTGAAACAGGGTTCAGTGTGCAGCTACTAGGGGGTTAACGCATGTCCCCTGCAGGCAAGGGAAAGTTACCGGGAAAGAGGAACCGTCAGCAAGAAGTTTAACCTGTAAACCAAAGTGGCTTGATGCTGAAAGGTGTAAAGAAGAGCGGAAGCTGTGTTCAATAAAATGTTTCTTGGTTCATCAACTGCCTGTCTGTGGCTCTTTACTGGGAGTGGTGAAGAGGCCTGTGAGCTGAGAGAAAAAGGTGTCACCGAGAAGCAAATTGCCCACATGGAAGCGTCCCTGCCACCTACACTCTGCCCCACAAACAACACCTCTGTTTTAACAGTGACGGCCGGGCCGGGGGTCAGCCTGTCGCCCACAGCGCGAGAGACCATGACTACACCCCCTGAGGCGCCCCCTGCCCCTGTTACAGTAGCGCCTTGATATCCCTGGGTTGCACCCAATCCATAATAGCCTGCACCTTTCCTGGGTCCATTTTAAACCCATCACAAGAAAGGAGTAACCCAAGAAAGGCTATTTCCTGAACAGAGAAAACACATTTTTCAAGCTTGGCAAACAGATGGTTATCACGTAATCTCTGTAATACTAAGCGAACATGCATAATATGCGTATCTCTATCGGCAGAATAAATCAAAATGTCATCGAGATAGATGACCACAAAACGACCAAGAAAATCAGAGAAGATATCGTTGATGAAATTTTGAAACACCGCAGGGGCATTTGTTAGACCAAAAGGAATCACCAAATTCTCGAATAACCCCTCTGACGTCAGAAAGGCCGTTTTCCACTCATCCCCTTCTCTAATACGGATAAGATTATAGGCCCCCCTGAGATCTAGTTTGGTAAACCACCGGGCTTCAGAGAGTTGGTTGTAGAGATCAGGGATGAGTGGAAGCGGATACGTGTTTTTCACAGTAATTTTGTTTAATTCTCGGAAATCGAGACATGGCCTTAATCCTCCGTCCTTCTTCTTTACAAAAAAGAACCCAGCAGCCACAGGGGAAGAAGAAGGACGGATATGCCCTTTACGTATACTATCAGATATGTATGATTTCATAACAGCCCTTTCTGGACCCGAGAGGTGATATAAACGGGCCTTGGGCAATTTGGTATTGGGAAGTAAATCGATGGCACAGTCATATGGGCGATGAGGCGGCAAAACCTCGGCCTCTGTTTCTGAGAATACATCTCCGTAGTCCCTCAGGTATTCCGGAAGACCCTCAGGACTTACGGAGAACACAGGTACAGATTGTAAACACCTTTTATGACAAGCAGGACTCCATTTGACTATGGTACGACACTCCCAATCAATAACGGGATTATGTAACCTTAACCATGGATACCCCAACACTAATCCAGCAGGGAGATTGGCCATTACAAAGCAAGAAATAGTTTCAAAATGCAGAGACCCGATCACCAGAGTAAATTTTTCTGTAGCAAACCGAATGAGGTTTTGAGGCAGCGGTGTTTTATCAATTGCCAGGAGTTGAATGGGTCCTTCTAACCTCACTGTCCCTAACTCTAGTCTTTGGACCAACTCAGAGTCAATGAAGTTCATAGCGGACCCACAGTCAACAAAGGCAGTAGCAGACCAGACCGACTCCTTGACCCGGAGGTCGACATTCAGAAGTATCTTATTGGAGGAGAGGAAAGGTACCTGATAGTCTGTGCAAGCTCCTCGACCGTTACCCAGACTTAGAAGTTTCCCGACGACTGTTTAGCGGAGGGGCAAGCCGGACAGTCTTTCCTCCAGTGTCCATGGTGTCCACAATAGAAGCACAGCTTGAGATCCCGGCGTCTTCTCCTTTCCTTCTCATCCGGACTGATGGCTCCAACTTCCATCTGTTCCATAGCCGGCAAAGAAGGTGCCCTAGGTAGAGGGGGCGGAATCTCGCACATGGTTCCCCTTCTTTCCCGTAATCTGTGGTCCATACGAACTGCCTCCGTCATCGCATCATCCAAGGTGCTGGGAGGAGGGTGCAGAGCCAAAGCGTCTTTCAGGGAGTCCGAAAGACCTCTCCGAAATTGGCACCTGAGTGCAGAATCATTCCACCGTACCTCAGTGGACCACTGCCGAAAATTTATCGGGGAGCATCACCGTGGGTTCGGGGGAGGTCAGTTGGCCATCATTGGGACTATGCTGTCCTACGGTTTGTGAGGTAACTGCCACCGAGGTGCCCCTCGCAGAAGCAGAAACCTCACTCTGCAGAATGTTGTGTGAAGCTACCAGGGTGCAATGCTCTGCAGCCAAATCCTGCACCAGCTGCGTAAGGTTGGCTACTTGCTCGCACAAGGTACTGAGTGGATCCATTACAGTCTTTTATGCTGTAAAGTTGGATCCCACTACAAAGAAATAAATGTCTTTTTTTTTTTTTCCTATGGGAGATAAAGCCTATAGAGGCCGGCTATACTGTAATGCTGCCACCAGGGGGAGCCAGAGCTCTGCAGCATAATACACTACACAGAGCAATGAGAACCAGGAAGTGAATTCACAGCGTTCTCATGCATTACCTCAAAGCACAGCTGAGAAGCAGAGCTGCAGAGCATGCAAGGAATAGTCACACAGGCTGGGTCAAACACCGTACGGGCAAAAGCAGGACCGGAGGGACGAGCAAAAGCGGAGTCAAAGTCAGGCCAAGGTCAGTACCGAGGAAGCAACCGAGTGGGGAAATAGGAGAGGGGACAGAGGACAGGAGGGACGACCAGGGGATGGAACACAGACAAGGGCACGGAGGCACAGGAACAGACAGATCAGGATATCACTCACAGGACCAGCAATCACAGGCAAAGCAGTGCTAAGCTTATAGCCGGCACTTATTCACTGGAAATGCCAGCTTTTAAGGCATCCAGGGTCTGGAAGTGAGGCTCGAGAGAAGGCTCCGCCCCCTAGCCATGTGGACAGGGAGGTGAACCATGACAAAGACGCTCCACTACTTCCTGTGCAGCAAAGAAGGCCCCCCCACTTTCTATAGTGAGACAATCCACACCCCCATTTCCTGTATAGAGGCAAATATCCAACCCAATAATTCCTGTAAAGAGACAAAGAAACATCCCCACTTCCTGTACAAATACAAAGTCCTTCCTCACTCCCTTGTCAGAGACAAAGTCACACCTGCACTCCCTGTACAAAGACAAAGTCACACCCCCATTTCCTGTATAGAGGCAAATACCCAAACCACTAATTCCTGTACAGAGACTTAAGGGGGCTTTACACGCTACGATATCGTTAATGCTTTATCGTCGGGGTCACATTGTTAGTGACGCACATCCGGCGTCATTAACGATATCGCAGCGTGTGACACTGACCAGCGACCTTAAGCGACCTCAAAAATGGTGAAAATCGTTCACCATGGAGAGGTCGTCCCAAACTGAAAAATCGGTAAGGGTTGTTTATCCAGGTGGTTCATCGCTCATGCGGCAGCACACATCGCTATGTGTGACACCGCAGGAGCGAGGAACGTCTCCTTACCTGCCGCCGGCCACAATGAGGAAGGAAGAGGTGGGCGGGATGTTACGTCCTGCTCATCTCCGCCCCTCCGCTTTGATTGGCCGGCCGCTTAGTGACGTTGCGGTGACATCGCTGTGATGCCGAACGTCCCTCCCCCTTGAAGGAGGGATTGTTCGGCAGTCACAGCGACGACGACGACCAGGTAAGTATGTGTGACGCTGCCGTAGCGATAATGTTCGTTACGGCAGCGATCACAAACAATCGCATGCGCAACGGGGGCGGGTACTTACACGCTCACTATCGCTACAAATTGCTAGCGATATCGCTACTGTGTAAAGCCCCCTTAAGTCACACCCCCACTTCCTGTACAAATACAAAGACCTCTCTCGCTTCCTATACAGAGATAAATTCACATCCGCACTTTCTGTACAGAGACAAGGTCACATCCCACTTCCTGAACAGAGACAGACACAGTCACACATGCACTTCCTGCACAGAGACAGTCACACCCATACTTCCTGTACAGAAACAGTCTCACACCCACTTCCTGTACAGAGACAAGGTCACATCCCACTTCCTGTACAGAGACAGACACAGTCACACATGCACTTTCTGCACAGAGACAGTCACACACCCACTTCCTGTACAGAGACAATGTCACACCCGTGTTTCCTGTTCAGAGACAGTCACACCCCTACTTCCTGTACAAAGACAAAGTAACACACCCACTTCCTGTACAGAGAGAAAGTCACACCGTCACTTCCTGTGAAGATACAAAGTCATACCCGTGTTTCCTATTCAGAGACAGTCACACCCCTACTTCCTGTACAGAGACAAAGTCACACCTGTTATGAACTGGTAACCATGGATGATCACAAAAAATCCCATTAATCAGGACAAAACAAAACCACAAGAGTAGTTGGAAACTAAGCTGACCACAATCCCCTATCTATCAGACAACAGTAGAAGTAGCAGTGGGATGTACTTAACACACCTAGACACCTCATTACTGACAGAGAAACTTGCTACACATCAAAGATAGAAATGAGGACTCCTAACGTGTCTCGGAGCAGTCCCCAAAGAAATTGCAAGCCACCAACATTTAGTAACGTTGATGTAAGAGAACACAATACACAGATAGAAAATATAGATTAGCAAAGGTGAGGTGGTCCGACTTACTAGATACAACAGGATAGGACAGATAACTGATTGCGGCCAGCAAAAAAACCTGCAAGATATACCAAACTCCTGATAGAAAAAGGCCCAAGACCACACAGTCTTCCCCTACTATATCAGGTACTGTTCTGCCAGACACTTTAAACAGAACTGCAGATAAAATGGGAAGAAACAAAATCACAGAACAAATAATATTCTAAAGTGCAAATAATCCGAACAGGGAGCAAGCTCCCTTTCTTGCTGGAGGAACTGCCCTGCTCACAAAAGCAGAAAGACAGATTCTCACATACAAGAAACCAAACACAGAACAAAATGGAATAAGCAGAAACACCCTTAAGTGCAATTCCAGCAATTAAGCACAGAAACTAGAAAACTTATCTGGAGTAGATTCAGGCACAGAAGAAATGGAAGAAACTGAAGGGAGAACTCTCAGCCATCTTCAGAAGCAGCAGGAAATATGTACCACCAGCGGCCGCCAGGCAGAAACTGCTTTTTTATATACACTACGCTGATCTGCAATAGGACTTCCTGGATTCTTAATTAATTCCAACACCTGTTTGAGTCACAGATTCAGGCTCAGCTTCATTACCATTCCTGGCCACCAGAGGGCGCTTCACACCAGCACCCACTCAGGTGACATTCACAACACACACCCCCATGTCCTGTACAAATACAAAGACATCCACCACTTCCTACACAGAGAGAAAGTCACACCCCCCTTCCTGTACAGAGACAAAGTCACACCTGCACTTCCTGTACAGAGACAAAGTCACACTCCCGCTTCCTGTACAAATACAAAGACCTCCACCACTTCCTTTACAGGGACAAAGTCCCACCTCCACTTCCTCTACAGGGACAAAGTCACACCCTCACTTCCTCTACAGAGACAAAGTCACATCCCCACTTCCTGTACAAATACAAAGACCTCTAATGCTTCCTGTACAGAGAGAAAGTCACACCCCCACTTCCTGTACAGAGACAAAGTCACACTTCCACTTCCTGTATAGAAACAAAGACACACACCCACTTCCTGTATAGAAACAAAGACACACACCCACTTCCTGTACAGAGACAAAGTCACACTCCCACTTCCTGTATAGAAACAAAGACACACCCCCACTTCCTGTACAAATACAAAGACCTCTAATGCTTCCTGTACAGAGAGAAAGTCACACCTTCACGTCCTTTGCAAAGTCACACACCCACTTCCTTTAGAGAGACAAAGTCACACACCCACTTCCTGTAGAGACAAAGTCACACACCCACTTCCTGTAGAGAGACAAAGTCACACACCCACTTCCTGTAGAGAGACAGTCACACCCCCACTTCCTGTAGAGAGACAAAGTCACGCACCCACTTCCTGTAGAGAGACAAAGTCACACACCCACTTCCTGTAGAGAGACAAAGTCACACACCCACTTCCTGTAGAGAGACAAGGTCACACACCCACTTCCTGTAGAGAGACAAGGTCACACACCTACTTCCTGTAGAGAGATAAAGTCACAACCCACTTCTTGTACAGACAAAGTTCCATCCCTGATACCTGTACAGAGGCAAAATCACACCCTCACTTCCTGTAAGTCACACCTCCACTTCCTATACAGAGACAAAATTACACCTACACTTCCTGCTCAGAGACAAAGTCACACACCCACTTCCTGTACAGAGACAGTAACACACCTACTTCCTGTACAGAGATAAAGTCCACCCCCACAGAGACCTTTCAAAGCTTCTTGAAGTAACTAACACTCATCTGAGATATTATCCATGTACTTTATTGGCCATCTATTTTATTTCCCCTCCTTTTCTAGTTTTGAAAAATCAGATTTTAATAGAACATGGGTGAGATTTCACCAATCGGCACATTGGCCCCCCAACTTCACTTTGTGAAAGAGTTGTTATCGTTACCTATAGTACATTCGATAGATATTTCTCATGATGCCAATAACCTTCTTATTTTGTTTTCCTGCATCACAAACTATTATTTCCATCTTTGAGACTTCTCTCCTGCTGCACCTGTTTTCTGGAATGCTCTTCCCTGAACTGTATGACTGTTTAAATCTTGTTAACTTTAACCAATTCCAAATTTGAGACTTTACATTAAACAGATCGTAATGGAATAAATCAGCACTCAGTCCCCATCGCTCGTTCCACTTCTATTTTAGATTGTAAGCTCTTGAGCCTCATGTAATGCTTCCTGGTAATTTCACTGGATAACAAGTGTCAGATCCTTTTCTTTCAACCTCATTCGGAAAACATGCCGTTGTGATGGTGGTTGTCAGGTTTGGGTTTACGTCGGTGAAAGCAGAAGTCATAGACTCACCTCATCATAGTGATACTGGCAGTTTGACAATCAGTTCTACATTCATATAGAAATTAAACTCTTGAAGCAAAACGCTACATTTGATTCTTCAGAACTTGGAAAAGGCGGAAATAACAGTCAGAAATCAGACCTGAAAGTTTCCATTCCATAGATTTGCATCTATGTTATCACATACAGAGGCTGCAGCTGCACTATATAGTATATACACTGGAGATCATAATTGGAGGACATACAATTTCCTAAATGTTACAGTCATTGTGTTGTCCTATGTCATTATATCTTAACATGAGGAAACTCACACGATTTTCCGCTTATTTCATAAATTGAAATGATAGTAAAGCAAATGAGATAATTGAAAAAAACACGGATCAAAATTAGAGAACACTTTCAGATCCCTGCAAGTTATTGATGTTAATCTGCACTTGGTGCTAATTTCCTTACTCATCTGACAATCCCTATGTAACTGGCAGCCTAATTTTCCAGTTTGCACTGACTTTGTAAAAATAGTGTACCGTTCCAAAGTGACTGAAACCCTCCAGCAGCAGGTTGTCCAGATGAAGGCCAAAGGGGTGACCCTAACAGCCATAGCAAGAGAAGTTGGTGGTTCCGAGTCTGTGATTTCGAGAATATTGCATCTTTACAACATCATAAACTCTTTCAAGTCCCCCAGGAAGGCTGGTCGTCCTTGAAAGACAAATGTAAGAGAGGACAGGATAATGTGGAGAATCTCCATGGGTAATCGTTTGCACACTGCAGCTGGAATTGCTCGGCAGTTCAGCACTGAACAGGGTAATGATCTGTCTCGTCATACAGTGTCACGATGTTTAAGAGCATTTGGACTGAAAGCCCACTCTGCAGTGACCAAACCTCTCATTAGCAGAAAGAATCACAAGGCTAGACTCACTTTTGCTTAGGAGCATGTTGTGTGGACAGAGGAGAAATACCCACAGATCATTTTAGTGATGAAAGAAGTTTAATTTATTTGGGTCTGATGGGAAACATTATGTTCGTCGACAAACTGGGGAAAGACTGAACCCAAATTGTGTTAAGAAGTCAATGAAAGGTGATGGAGGAAGCGTCATGGTTTGGGGAATGTTTTCTGCAGCAGGAGTTGGACCTCTCATAAAGCTACATGGCAGAGTGAATACAAGTGTGGATCAGAACCTTCGTCACAACACGTGGCTCCTTACTTGCGCTCATCACTCAATCAGCAGGAATTGTCATGCAGGACAATGCCCTCTGCCCTCTGCCACACAGCAAAATGGGGAAAGCAGCTCCTGGAAACAATGGATTGGCCACAGCCCAGAGTCCTGATCTAAATCCAATAGAAAACCTCTGGAAAATCCTTGGTGATAAAGTTATGGCCAAGAAACAAACAACAGTCAAACAACTATGGAAGAGACTGGAAGAAGAGTGGGCCAAAATCCCCCCAGAGCAGTGTGAGGGACTAGTGATGTCCTGTGTCCGCAGATGTGCTGAAGTCAATCACAGCGACGGCCGGTGCACGTCCTACTGATTGTGACTGTTGTTACCTGCAGAACATTTAGTCATCATCTGTCTCTGTGCTACAGTCATTGCTGTTCTCTAATTATCATCATCACGTTTTGGGCAAAATAAAGGTTTCATGTTGATAAACGTTGGATTTTTTTTAAACCACGGTTCTCGGTGCAGCCCTTACAAAAAACCTTCACATGTTCTTCAATGTAGATTACATAATTTCTGAAAAAAGCAAGTGATCATACAATATTCTCTAATTTTGATCTCCAGTGTATATACTGCAGCTTGTACCTGTTCACACTTGCTTCATTCTTCTATCAGCGGGTGCTGGTCAGTCTTTGATTTTTGTTCTCCTTTCTGACTGTTTTTATTTAGCGCTGGATCTTACCTGCCCTTTAAATTTATAGGCTGTTGCCAAATCAAAGAAAGGCACAGCTGGTGGGCACACAATGACTGCCAATTCATGCCCTTAATACCTTAATTTTTTTAGTCTATACAGCAGTAATGCAGTCCAAATGTCATATACCGCGCCTTGAAAAAGTATTTATATCTCGTGAATATTTCCAAATTTTTTCACGTTGAACCCACAAACATAAATGCATTTTAATGGGATTTTATATGATAAACACTAAGTGCAAGTATTTGTGAAGTGTAAAGGAAATGATATTTGGGTTTATAAATATTTCAAAATATAAATCACACAGTGGAAAACCCTAATAAATTGTTCTGATTGTAAGTGATCCATGTTCTGATAAGAAGACATTATCTAAATTCATAGTAAACTGTAAAATAATAAGTGCAGGCAAAATAATCTGTATTAATTTTTCTTTATGGGCAGGGCAAAGTGTTGAATTTTTACAGATTGTCAGGGAATTTCTGGACGGTTGGTAACCCATATATAGCTCCATCTATCATCCCATCAACATTGAGAATCCTCCCCACAGCAGAATGCTGCCTCCACCATGTGTGATGGTCGGCATGGTGTTTTCAGGGTGATGTGCAGTGTTATTTTTCCTCCAGGATTGCCCTATATTTTACTCTATCCATCTTCTCATCAAAATTGATCAGCTTCTCTGCCCCTGCTGAAGAAAAGCCTCCCCACAGCAGGATGTTGCCACCATCATATGGGATGGTGGGGATGGTGTTTTCAGGGTGATGTGCAGTGTTAGTTTTCCTCCAGGATTGCCCTATATTTTACTCCATCCATCTTCTCATAAATGCTGGCCAGCGTCCCTGCCCCTGCTAAAGAAAAGCCTCCTCGCTGTAGGATGCTGCCACCACCATGTGTGATGGTGGGGATGGTGTTTTCAGGGTGATGTGCAGGGTTAGTTTTCCTCCAGGATTGCCCTGTATTTAGCTCCATTCATCATCCCATCACCTCTGACCAGCTTCCCTGCTTCTGCTAAATAAAAAACTCCCCCCAGCAGTATGCTGCCACCACCATGTGTGATGGTGGGGATGGTGTTTTCAGGGTGATGTGCAGGGTTAGTTTTCCTCCAGGATTGCCCTGTATTTAGCTCCATTCATCATCCCATCACCTCTGACCAGCTTCCCTGCTTCTGCTAAATAAAAGACTCCCCCCAGCAGTATGCTGCCACCACCATGTGTGATGGTGGGGATGGTGTTTTCAGGGTGATGTGCAGGGTTAGTTTTCCTCCAGGATTGCCCTGTATTTAGCTCCATTCATCATCCCATCACCTTTGACCAGCTTCCCTGCCTCTCCTAAATAAAAGACTACCCCCAGCAGTATGCTGCCACCACCATGTGTGATGGTGGGGATGGTGTTTTTAGGGTGATGTGCAATGTTAGAATAGAATTGATAGAATTTTGCATTTAGCCCCCAAAGTTATTTTTTTGACTCATCTGACCAGAGCAACTTCTTCCATATGCTCACTGTGTCCCCTACATGGCTTTTTATAAAGTGCAAATGTAACTTCTTGTGGCTTTCTTCTTGCCACTCTGCCATTAAGGCCAGATTTGTAGCGTATATGACTAAACCTGGGGTCACATTTACGTGTGACTCACAGGAGGATCTCATCTCACTGCCCAGATAAGCTGCCAGCTCTTCTGACATGAGCGGGTCAGCTGCATGTATTTCTATGCAGCTGCACACTCCTGTCAGGAGAGGGGCCGCCAGTCCTGGAGATGTGATGCAATCCTAGCGCGAGTCACACTCAAGTGTGACTCCAGCCTAATAGTCGTCCTATCTCTGCGTCTCCTCAGTGACCATTAGCCTCTTGGCTGCTTGTCTAATTACTGGTCTACTTCTTAGGATGACTGTTTTGGTGGACGACCATGATTTGGTAGGTTTGCAATTGTGCCATACTCCTTCCTCATTTGGATGATAGATTGAACAGTGCTTTGTGAAATATTCTGAGCTTGAACTATGTTTTTATAACCTAACCCTGCCTTACTCTTCTCCACAACTTTATCCCTGACTTGGCTGGTGTGTTCCTTGGTTTTCATGATGCTGTTTGGTCCCCAATATTCTCACACAAACCTCTGAGGCCTTCACAGAACAGCTGTAGTTATACTGAGAAGAAATTACCCACAGGTGGACTCAATCTACTAATTATGTGACTTCTGGAGGCAATTGAATCAGGATCTTATTTAGAGGTATTAGACTACAGGGGGCTGAATACAAATACATGTCACAATTTTCAGATTTATATTTTAAAAATATATAGAAAACCAGTTATCAAGTCACAAGTACTTGCTACTTAGTGTTGGTATATCACATAATCAGGGCCGGCTCCAGATTTTTGTGGGCCCCGGGCGGAAGCGTCCCAGTGGGCCCCATAAACACGCAGACACACACACATACACAGATACGTACACGTACATTTACATATTTAAAGACAAACTCACAAAAATACATATAAACAGACAAATCTATACAGTCTTATACACTAACATATATAGATACACATCATACATGCATACAGACACACACACACACACACACACACACACACACACATACTGCTCTGCTGCATATATACATACAGATACACAGCTCTGCTGCATACATATAGATACACTGCTTTGCTGCATATATGCAGACACACACACACACACTGCTCTGCTGCATACAGTTAGGTCCAGAAATATTTGGACAGTGACACAAGTTTTGTTATTTTAGCTGTTTACAAAAACATGTTCAGAAATACAATTATATGTATAATATGGGCTGAAAGTGCACACTCCCAGCTGAAATATGAGAGTTTTCACATCCAAATCGGAGAAAGGGTTTAGGAATCATAGCTCTGTAATGCATAGCCTCCTCTTTTTCAAGGGACCAAAAGTAATTGGACAAGGGACTCTAAGGGCTGCAATTAACTCTGAAGGCATCTCCCTCGTTAACCTGTAATCAATGAAGTAGTTAAAAGGTCTGGGGTTGATTACAGGTTTGTGGTTTTGCATTTGGAAGCTGTTGCTGTGACCAGACAACATGCGGTCTAAGGAACTCTCAATTGAGGTGAAGCAGAACATCCTGAGGCTGAAAAAAAAGAAAAAATCCATCAGAGAGATAGCAGACATGCTTGGAGTAGCAAAATCAACAGTCGGGTACATTCTGAGAAAAAAGGAATTGACTGGTGAGCTTGGGAACTCAAAAAGGCCTGGGCGTCCACGGATGACAACAGTGGTGGATGATCGCCGCATACTTTCTTTGGGGAAGAAGAACTCGTTCACAACATCAACTGAAGTCCAGAACACTCTCAGTGAAGTAGGTGTATCTGTCTCTAAGTCAACAGTAAAGAGAAGACTCCATGAAAGTAAATACAAAGGGTTCACATCTAGATGCAAACCATTCATCAATTCCAAAAATAGACAGGCCAGAGTTAAATTTGCTGAAAAACACCTCATGAAGCCAGCTCAGTTCTGGAAAAGTATTCTATGGACAGATGAGACAAAGATCAACCTGTACCAGAATGATGGGAAGAAAAAAGTTTGGAGAAGAAAGGGAACGGCACATGATCCAAGGCACACCACATCCTCTGTAAAACATGGTGGAGGCAACGTGATGGCATGGGCATGCATGGCTTTCATTGGCACTGGGTCACCTGTGTTTATTGATGACATAACAGCAGACAAGAGTAGCCGGATGAATTCTGAAGTGTACCGGGATATACTTTCAGCCCAGATTCAGCCAAATGCCGCAAAGTTGATCGGACGGCGCTTCATAGTACAGATGGACAATGACCCCAAGCATACAGCCAAAGCTACCCAGGAGTTCATGAGTGCAAAAAAGTGGAACATTCTGCAATGGCCAAGTCAATCACCAGATCTTAACCCAATTGAGCATGCATTTCACTTGCTCAAATCCAGACTTAAGACGGAAAGACCCACAAACAAGCAAGACCTGAATGCTGCGGCTGTAAAGGCCTGGCAAAGCATTAAGAAGGAGGAAACCCAGCGTTTGGTGATGTCCATGGGTTCCAGACTTAAGGCAGTGATTGCCTCCAAAGGATTCGCAACAAAATATTGAAAATAAAAATATTTTGTTTGGGTTTGGTTTATTTGTCCAATTACTTTTGACCTCCTAAAATGTGGAGTGTTTGTAAAGAAATGTGACAATTCCTACAATTTCTATCAGATATTTTTGTTCAAACCTTCAAATTAAACGTTACAATCTGCACTTGAATTCTGTTGTAAAGGTTTCATTTCAAATCCAATGTGGTGGCATGCAGAGCCCAACTCGCGAAAATTGTGTCACTGTCCAAATATTTCTGGACCTAACTGTACATACAGACAGACACACACACTGCTCTGCTGCATAAATACATACAGACACACACTGCTACAGTAGACACACACTGCTTGCTGCATACATACAGACACACACTGCTCTGCTGCATACATACAGACACACAAACTGTTCAGCTGCATACATACAGACACACACTGCTCTGCTGCATACATACAGACACACACACTGCTCTGCTGCATAAATACATACAGACACACACTGCTACAGACAGACACACACTGCTTACTGCATACATACATACAGACACAAACTGCTCTGCTGCATACATACAGACACACAAACTGTTCAGCTGCATACATACAGACACACACACACACTGCTCTGCTGCATACATACATACATACAGACACACTGCTACAGACAGACACACACTGCTTGCTGCATACATACATACAGACAGACACACACTGCTCTGCTGCATATATACAGACAGACACACACACTTTTCTGCTGCAAACATACATACAGACAAACACTGCTTGCTGCATACATACATGTAGACAGAGACACTGCTTGCTGCATACATACATATAGACAGATACACACATACTGCTCTGCTGCATACGTACATATAGACAGACACACACATACTGCTCTGCTGCATACGTACATATAGACAGACACATACATACTGACCTTCTGCATACGTACATATAGACACACACATACTGTGCTGCTGCATACATACATATAGACAGACACACACATACTGCTATGCTGCATACGTACATATAGACAGACACACACATACTGCTCTGCTGCATACGTACATATAGACAGATACACACACACTGCTCTGCTGCATACGTACATATAGACAGACACACACATACTGCGCTGCTGCATACGTACATATAGACAGACACACACATACTGCTCTGCTGCATATATACATACATACATACAGACAGACACACACCTTGCTCTGCGGGGGCCATACACATACAGATCGAGGGGGGGTCCCACATACCGCTCAGGTCACGGTGGAGAGAGGGCCCACTCAGCGCCGAGGGAAGTGCTGTGCTGGGGTCGCTGGCTGGCATTGCACCTCCTTCATCTGTAGGACCGAGCAGGATGCCGTGCTAGCTCCGCCCACAGATGAAGCTCAATCTAGGAGGACGCAGCGAACGCTGTGGTCTGCGCGCCTTAAAGGGATGGCAGCCACAGTTTCCTGCCGAGGACTGCGGTCCCCGGAACTCGGCCTGGGGGCAGCAGAAGTGACGAGGCCGAGTGGGCCCCCCCAGCTCTCCAGGGCCCCGGCATTTGCCCGGGTGTGCCACGTGCTGACGCCGGCCCTGCACATAATATACCAATAAAATACATTTAAGTCAGTGGGTTTAATGTAAAAAATATGTTGAAAAGTTTACAGGGTACGAATAATTTTTCAAGGCACTCTAGGTGTCTCATTTTTAATTGGAAAATGAGACAAAATGGGATCAAAGGAAAAAGAGAGATTAAAAGAGGAAATGCTTGTATATATATATATATATATATATATATATATATATATATATATATGTGTATGTATGTGTATGTGTGTGCTGTGCAGTGGATTCTCTCTAAGGCAAAAGGTTTTTGAAAAAAGCCAACCTGGCGGACAGCGTGTCTGAGCAGGTCTGGATTATGACACCCCTTATGATCAATTCTTATTTCTTAGGAAAGTGGCAGCCGACCTTATATTTCTTCTGTTGGATAAGAAATGTAAGGCATGGGCAGATCTTGTCCACTACAGCTGGGAGCAACTGATACTGAGCGACTCGAGAGGAGTACTAAGTGGGAGACCACGAGACGAGACCTCCAGAATCTTGATTCATCTCCAAAATATGATGTTATTATAAAATGTATTTCATTTCCAATCACAGGTGCAAAATTTCCCATCAAATGGACAGCCCCAGAATCCATCAACTTCGGGGTCTTCACCATTAAGTCAGACGTGTGGTCCTTTGGAATTCTTCTCACCGAAATTGTGACGTATGGTCGAATTCCATATCCAGGTAATCCACTTCATACTCTTGAGGGTGTAGGTCAAAGGGGAATGCAAGGATCCTTGTTGTGAGCACACATAGTGCCAATAATTCCTACTGACTATAGATGAGCAAATCTGACAAGTTGGCCAACACATTTGATTTAAGCCATTTTTCATGCTAAGACCTATGTGTCACGATTCCATTGTGCAGACATTCTGTATTGTTCTGCCACGCTCTCCTGCAGAGCCGGTATATGTTGCTTATGGTGCAGAGCATTTTGCAGAATGACTGGTCTGCTGGTTGTTTCATAGGGTTTCACGCTGGTCCTGGGAGGTTCTCTCGCAGATGCTTCTTGTTCCCGGTGATTGCTCTGCTTCTTTAGGGAGCAGGTTACCTTAGGACACCGTCAGTCATACTTCCTATTTACAGTTGTGCTGTTGGCTCTCGTGGTGCTGACTGTTCAGATTTTGGTCTCTCATGTCTCGGACTGCTGTTTACCTGTCTCTGCCTGTCTTTCCCTGTTTTGGTTGTGATTTCCCGGCTTCTGACCTTTGACTTCCTCCTGACCACGTCCCCGCCTGCTCCCTGAAGTTTGTACATACTTTCCTGGAACCCTGACCTTCGGCTTGTATCTCGACCTCGTCTCTGTCTTCCCCCCCATGTACTCTCATTACCTCCTGGTTTATGATCTCGGCCTGTCTGACTACCTGTCACGTCTCCACCGGAGTCGACTTCTGCTTCAATCACGCCGCAGTGTCACCACTGTGGGCGGCGCTGGGGACTGGGGAGCAGTCAGTGGCTCTGCTGGGTGCAGGCTCCGCTCATCTATTAGGCTGGGTTTCACTAGGACCTGCAGGACCAATGTGGTGATGTGTGCCTTCCGGCTGAGTAGCTACCTTTAATCCGGGGCCAATGGGAAGGCACCACACCCCTCTTATGCTTTCTCCCTTCTGCTGGCAGGTGCCAGATATAGTCCTGTAAATTCCTGCTAGTCTCTGGTGCCGTGCTGGTTGTTTGCATTCCCGTATATTGACCTTAGCTTGACTACCTGACCACTCTTCTGCCTGCCGTTCCTGTACTTTGCTGCTAGCTCCGGTTTTGACCCTTAGCTTGTTTACCCGACCATTCTTCTGCTTGCCGTTTCTGTACTTCGCTGCTAGCTCCGGTTTTGACCCTTCGCTTGATATCTGACCACTCTCCTGCCTGACGATTTTTGTCCCTGTTGCACCTTCTGGATTTGACCCTGCCTGGTTACTGCTCTTCTCAGGACTGCAATCTTCCGCGAGCAGTGATCACCTGGCCCCTGTCGGAATTCCAAATCCCTGTATAGTGGTTAAAGGGTTGTGGGGTCCAGGTTCCTGCTTTGTGGGCAGTTGCCTCTATTCACCTGTTTCACCGATCCTGAGTTCGTGGCTCCAGGCAGGCGTCACACTACCTCCCTATTAACTGCATACCAGTAGTGTCAAGCGCCACCTTGTGACAGTCATCACAGTATGCAGCCCGTTCCATAAACATGAACTTCCACAATGTTGGAGTTTGACGATAACAATGTGTATATTCTGTCCTTCAGGTATGACCAACCCTGAGGTTATCCAGGTCCTAGATGAAGGCTATCGCATGCCCTGCCCGGAAAATTGCTCAGCAGAACTGTATGTCATCATGATAAAATGCTGGCGAGAAAAGCCAGAGGAGAGGCCAACGTTCGAGTATTTACAGTCGGTTTTAGAAGATTTTGGCACAGCGACCGAGAAACAGTACGAGGATGAACCCTGAGCCAGGGAGGAAGGAATGATGGATTAATCATTGCCACTGACTTCTGTAATGTTTGATGAAGACCAAGTCATCCAAAATGAAAAATAATGATTTTTTTTATTAGAACTAATCCATAGGTGATTGGAGAAGACTTCCTCTACCCAACATTCACCAATACAAGTTGACTATATCTGCTGTATATTTTTCAATTGTACTATGTAGTGGCACTGGTTATGGCCAACACCAGGTACAAAATTGTCCTGATTCCTCAAAAAATATTACAGAAAAGTGTCAAGATGAAATTAGGCAATACCTAGAGTCCACCAACTCCTGTAAAGAGCGTAAAGTATTGGATCATCACCTGAAGGAGTTTCTACATTATCTTGACAACTTTTTTGCCGATCAGTGACCAAGTTGTCCGTGAAGTAATGGTATTGCCATCCTATGTCCAAGAGGACCACAGACTGGTTGAAGTTTTGGCACACAAAAAAGTGCACCTTCTTGTACCCAGACTTGTCCATAAAGAAAAGCTTACGTCTTAGGCATCGGTCATTGAGAAAACTGTGTATACTAGGATTCACGCAGGGCATATAAACTGTATGGCATACATGACACTGGACCAGATACATCCTACCTTTTCTCTATCTGCACAGAAATGCAGTGACCTATGTGTTTTTGACTCCCTGTTGCAATATTGGCTTTATGGTGGCTGCTCCCCAAATTGCATTTATCACATGTATTATCCCTTAAAGGCAGCCTGCCATTCCAAAAACTCAAATTAAACCACTTAAAACTGTTTTATTACATACATAAATGAGGGGTTCTCTGTGCACCCGTAATGTGACCAATGGTTCAAAGCATCATTCCACCCCATCAATTACATCTGTCCCAGTTCCTGACTTCCACTCCTGTCAGTTGTTTACCCATCCTGGTTCATCCTCCTTCCCGTGTTTGTGTCTCCTCATCCCCCCCCCAGTCTTGTCTTCTGATCCCTGTGCCCTTTGTGTTTCCCTCTGTATACCTGATCTCCCGGCATCCAACCTCAGTTCTGTTTTCTAACTTGATCCTCCCTTTGCACTGACTTGACTTCCCGACTTGACCCTGACTGCTTGACTACTCTTTTGCCCCCTGGTGGTTCACTTGTGAACTCCCTTCTGAGGTTACTCTGCTGTACTTCAGTCTCCTTTCTGTTACAGTGTTTCTTTGACTCTCCTTCACTACTCTGCTGCCACCTAGTGGGGAATACGCTTTAGTACGTCTTATCAGCCCTTTGTCCAGCGTGACAACGGCAAAGATATCCCTATATTCCACGCACTGATAAAGTCAAACTTATAAAGCCAGAGCACCAACAGTTTGGCAGAATTGTAAATTCAGCTCTGGAGCATAGAACACAAATTCAGGATATAGATACATGACAATGTATTTTCATGGCTGTGTGATTATAGCTGAGATAATTACAGTAATGTAATGATTCTAACAGACGAACAACGTGACCTGATATATAATATGGTCAGAAATCAGGATGTGGGAAACAAAAGTAGATGTGAAATGTAGGAGAGGAAGGACGAAGCGATGGAACAACAGGTAGTGCGGGAAGCTGTCATACATTCTATTTTTTGTCAATTCTCCGCTGTTTAACTCTTTGCATGTCATGATCAAAGCTAACTGCGAAATACAAAGGGGGTGACTAAGGGGAAACCTTCCTATTCAGAAGTATACAAAGGAGAGGTTGTGGAACTCCCCTTTGAGCTGTTGTGCACTGTGCGCACAATTATTGGCCTGTTTGTATTTTTGATGGAAAATTTTATTATTGAACAGCTCCAAAGCTGTCGGTGAATCCAAAAGGTTAATAAACCTGAAGTCTAACAATGCGATTTTGTCTTTTTTAGGCTACAGTCTGCCAATCAGGATCCGTTGAGTTTTTGGCGCCGCAAAATTTCTGCACCATCTCCGCATCTTAGTTGTTTGATAACTAGTGAAGATAAAGCAGACAGCTGGAGGCTGGTATTATTAAGCTCAGAAGGTCCATGGTTATTTGGTCCCACCAGCCTAAAAATAGCATCCCGCATCCGCCCCATTAGATGCTACAATTCTGGCACTTTGTGTGTCTCAAAAAGACCCTCACAAACCATGACAAGGAACCCTCAACTAGTGGGGCTCAAAGCGACATAAGCGAAAACTGTGATTTTTTTTTAAAAAAAACAACAAACAAATATTTTATTAAATAAATTAAATGCAGTTTATTTTACAGTAGTTGTAATATATAAAGTGCATTAACAGACAGAGTTTCCTTATAAGAAGGCAGCACAGGGTATGAAATAAAGGACCATAGAAGTGACAAATTACCAAAAAATAGCCAATATCCTGAAAATAGACAAACATTTATGTCTTAATTATAAATAGTATTTAGACAATTTCAATATTATATATGTTAGGCAATGTCTAAAACCAGTATATTAGACAAGAAATTGTGTATTAATGTTATAGTGAAATAATCAGCACAATAGTTATTAAATACGTGTGAGTAGAATATACAGTTAGGTCCAGAAATCTTTGGACAGTGACACAATTTTGGCGAGTTGGGCTCTGCATGCCACCACATTGGATTTGAAATGAAACCTCTACAACAGAATTCAAGTGCAGATTGTAACGTTTAATTTGAAGGTTTGAACAAAAATATCTGATAGAAATTGTAGGAATTGTCACATTTCTTTACAAACACTCCACATTTTAGGAGGTCAAAAGTAATTGAACAAATAAACCAAACCCAAACAAAATATTTTTATTTTCAATATTTTGTTGCGAATCCTTTGGAGGCAACCACTGCCTTAAGTCTGGAACCCATGGACATCACCAAACGCTGGGTTTCCTCCTTCTTAATGCTTTGCCAGGCCTTTACAGCCGCAGCCTTCAGGTCTTGCTTGTTTGTGGGTCTTTCCGTCTTAAGTCTGGATTTCAGCAAGTGAAATGCATGCTCAATTGGGTTAAGATCTGGTGATTGACTTGGCCATTGCAGAATGTTCCACTTTTTTGCACTCATGAACTCCTGGGTAGCTTTGGCTGTATGCTTGGGGTCATTGTCCATCTGTACTATGAAGCGCCGTCCGATCAACTTTGCGGCATTTGGCTGAATCTGGGCTGAAAGTATATCCCGGTACACTTCAGAAATCATCCGGCTACTCTTGTCTGCTGTTATGTCATCAATAAACACAAGTGACCCAGTGCCATTGAAAGCCATGCATGCCCATGCCATCACGTTGCCTCCACCATGTTTTACAGAGGATGTGGTGTGCCTTGGATCATGTGCCGTTCCCTTTCTTCTCCAAACTTTTTTCTTCCCATCATTCTGGTACAGGTTGATCTTGGTCTCATCTGTCCATAGAATACTTTTCCAGAACTGAGCTGGCTTCATGAGGTGTTTTTCAGCAAATTTAACTCTGGCCTGTCTATTTTTGGAATTGATGAATGGTTTGCATCTAGATGTGAACCCTTTGTATTTACTTTCATGGAGTCTTCTCTTTACTGGTGACTTAGAGACAGATACACCTACTTCACTGAGAGTGTTCTGGACTTCAGTTGATGTTGTGAACGGGTTCTTCTTCACCAAAGAAAGTATGCGGCGATCATCCACCACTGTTGTCATCCGTGGACGCTCAGGCCTTTTTGAGTTCCCAAGCTCACCAGTCAATTCCTTTTTTCTCAGAATGTACCCGACTGTTGATTTTGCTACTCCAAGCTTGTCTGCTATCTCTCTGATGGATTTTTTCTTTTTTTTCAGCCTCAGGATGTTCTGCTTCACCTCAATTGAGAGTTCCTTAGACCGCATGTTGTCTGGTCACAGCAACAGCTTCCAAATGCAAAACCACACACCTGTAATCAACCCCAGACCTTTTAACTACTTCATTGATTACAGGTTAACGAGGGATACGCCTTCAGAGTGAATTGCAGCCCTTAGAGTCCCTTGTCCAATTACTTTTGGTCCCTTGAAAAAGAGGAGGCTATGCATTACAGAGCTATGATTCCTAAACCCTTTCTCCGATTTGGATGTGAAAACTCTCATATTGCAGCTGGGAGTGTGCACTTTCAGCCCATATTATATATAGAATTGTATTTCTTAACATGTTATTGTAAACAGCTAAAATAACAAAACTTGTGTCACTGTCCAAATATTTCTGGACCTAACTGTATATGATGCTTATTAAAGACGAAGACCAACTGTGGTGACAATGGCAGTAATCAAATATAGAATGTAAAGATGTTACCTGGTAGTAGGCCAATTAGTCCCATGTGCCTCTGTCCCCGACGCGAATTTCGTTGCACGTGACTGCCTCAGTTGTCTTTTATGTTGCTTTGACCCCTATTAGTTGAGGGTTCCTTCTCACTATTTGTGAGGGTCTTTTCGAAACACTTATCTATCCTGGTGACATTTACTATACGGATTTTTTAATGATTTATTAATCCTGGCACTTTGCCCAGATTTGCCCTGGTGCAGAGGCAATCAGGGTAATGGTTTATAGGGTTGATGTCAGCTGTGAATTGACAGCTGGCAAGAAGCCCAGAGGTTAGTAATGGAGAGGGGTCTATCAGATACCTTCGTTACTAACCCAGTAAATGAAAATAAAAAATAAACAAAATATACTTTATCTGAACAAATACTCCCCCACTTTCCCTGTTCATCATTTTATAAAAAAAAAATCCATGAAGATTTGTCGTAATCCAGGGATTCCACAAATGAAAACCTGAAAGACATAAAAAGAGAGAAAGAAAAACAATAGACTGACCCTTGTTCACCAATTTATAGAAAGCAAAGTTCCCACACAGATCCAACGTGGTCCAGCAGTTCCGATGAGCTTCTTTGATTATGAAGATAAAAGGCTTCAATGAGGCTCCATAGCCTTCGAGCAGCAGCCACTCCTGGCTCACGCTGCACTTCGCGAGGACCCGGGATACTGATGAGCAGTGATGTCAGGGATGTCACCGTTCATCAAATGTCACGCTTCCAGATAGGGGGAAGAGAGGGACGTAGACCCATTTCTGCCAGAATCAGGCTTTCCCTAACGGGGCATGACTAACTACCTACACAGTCTTCACCAGAGTCTCAGATGATGAGGTTGGACTTGGCTGACAATAGGCACCAGGTACTACTCTGGCCAGCACTTGGTTAACACACCCCACAAGGGGGCTGGTCGGCGCAAGGCATGATGGGAGGAAGGGATAAACTGCCACTAGGAAATAATAAGGAAGGGCAACCCCTGAGATGTACCCTGTGCTCCCTGAAGTCCTGAAGTCCCTAGACTGCTACTTTCAGCCTATTTGACAATCACGTTTCTATCCCCGTCTTTCCCTGAGCACAACCCTGACTAGTGCGCTGGGCAGCCGGAACACTAGTCCTGCTATATGATAAAAACACAAAGGGGAAGAGACAGATAAGGGTAAAAGAAGAAAGCAATTATAAAATGCACACCAGACTACAGGAAGGAGTAAAGGGAAGAGATTAGTGATGCAAACTGAAGAAGGGAATATAGAATGGGAAGACACCAAACCAACTTCCAAGCAGCTATCTCCAGATATGGCTCCTTAAACAACTTATTTTTGTACAGGTCAGTCTTCCACACCAAGAACAAGGAACATTAGCTTGCAAAAGTATTCACCCCCTTGGTATTTTTTGTGTTTTGTTACCTCACAACTTGGAATTTCACTGTTGTTTTGAGGGTTTGCATCAGTTCATGTAAATAACATGCGTACAACTGTGAACATTTGTTTTTCCACTTTCTTGTGAAGCAGAAAACAATTAGACAAAATAACTGAAAACTTCATTGTACATAACTATTCACCCCCCTAAAGTCAGTACGTTTTGTAGAGTCTCATTTTGCAGCAATTACAGCTGCAAGTAACTTTGGAAAAGTTGGAAAAGTTGGAAAAGCTTTGCACATCTTGTCTCTGGGATATTTGCCCATTGCTCAATGCAAAACTGCTCCAGCTCCTTCACGTTAGATGGTTTTCTTGGGTGAACAGCAATATTCAAATCTGACCACAGATTCTCAATTGGATTAAGGTCTGGGCTTTAACTAGGCAACTCCACTATATTTACCCTTAAACCACTCAAGTGTTGCTTTAGCAGTATGCTTTGGGTCATTATCTTGTTGGAAGTTGAACCTCCATCCCAGTATCAATTCACTGTCTGACTGAAACAGGTTTTGCTCAAGAATACCCCTGTATTTTGCACCATCCATCTTCCCTTCAATTTGGAGCATTTTTTCCCTGTCCCTACTTCAAAAAACAACTCCACAGCATGATGCTGCCACCACCATGTTCCACTGTGGGGATGGTGTTCTTGGGGTGATGAGCTGTGATGGTTTAGTGCCAGCCATATTGTTTACCTTGGTGGCCAAAGCGTTCAATTTTGGTCTCATCTGATCACAGCACATTCATTTGGGGGATCTCCCACATGTCTTTTGGCAAAACGAGCCTTCCAATTTTTAGCTGTAAGTAAAGGCTTTTTTTCTGACCACTCTTCCATAAAGTCCAGCTCTATAAAGTGTATGGCTTATTGTACCCATATGACAAATAGTTCGTTCTCTGCTTCAGAACTCTGCAGTTCCTTCAGGATTACCTTTGGTTTCTGTGCTGTCTCTCTGATTAATTACTCCTTGCCCGGACTGAGCATTTTGGTGGGCAGCCTTCTCTTACAGATTTACTGTGGTACCATGTTTTGTCCATTTGATAATAATTGATGGTGCTTCGGAAAAGCATCAGAGATTGGCATATTTTTTAAAACCAAATCGTGACTTGTACTTCTCAACAACTTTGTCTCTGACTTGTTTGGATCTCCTTGGTCTTCATGGTGTTGTTTGTAGACCTCCTTGGTCTTCATGGTATTGTTTGGATCTCCTTGGTCTCATAGTGTTGTTTGGAGATCTTCTTGGTCTTCATGGTGTTGTCAGGAGATCTTCCTGGTCTTCATGTTATTGTTTGGAGATCTCCTTGGTCTTCATGGTGATGTTTGTAGATCTCTTTGGTCTTCATGGTGTTGTTTGGAGATCTCCTCGGTCTTCATGGTGGTTGTTTGGGAATATCATTGCTCTTCATGGTGTTGTTTGGAGAGCTCCTTGGTCTTCATGGTGTTGTTTCAATATCTCTTTGGCCTTCATGGTGTTTGGTTAGTGGTGCTTCTTGCTTAATAGTGTTGCAGCCTCCGTGGTCTTTAAGAAAAGGTGTCTATATACTGACAGACCTGGGACACTTAAGCCTGCTTTACACTTTACAATTAAGCATACGATATCGTATGCGATGTGACACGCCTCCATCGTATGTGCGACACGTTCAATTTCTTGACCGTGTCGCACAAATGATTATTTGCCGTCACACGTACTTACCCTTCCATACGACCTTGATGTGGGTGGCAAACATCCACTTCCTGGACTGGGAGGGACATTCGGCGTCACAGCGACGTCACACGGCAGCCAGCCAATAGAAGCGGAGGGGCGGAGATGAGCGGGACGTAAACATCCCGCCCACCTCCTTCCTTCTGCATAGCCGGCGGGAGCCGCAGGATGCAGGTAAGATCTGTTCATCATTCCCGGGGTGTCACACACTGCGATATGTGCTGCCTCGGGAACATTGAACAACCCGACGTGCAATTTTTAGCAAATGAACGACATGCATGCGATGAACGGTTTTACGTTCAATCGCAATTGCACGTAGCTGTTACACACAACTACGTCACTAACGATGCCGGATGTGTGTCACTTACGACGTGACCCCGCCGACACATCGTAAGATATGTTGTAGCGTGTAAAGCCCGCTTTAGATTGTACACAGGTGGCCTTCCTCTCACTATGCATGTGATTTATGAAAGTAATTGCTTGCACCAGATATTTTTAGGGGCAAAAGGGGTGAAAATATATGAACAAATGGCAATTTTTATTTATTTTACCCCAGAAATATAATCATTGTCTATACTATTCTCACTTCCCTTCCCCAACTTAGACTAGTGCTGAATCATCAAACACAAACCGGAATACAAAAATATTTAAACACAGGTTGTAACGTAACAAAATAGGTAAAAAGCCAAGGGGGTGAATAATTTTGAAAAGCATTGTTTAGCAATCTATCACTGGTAACTACCCAAGCTGGGAAGTGAGTAATTGCAGAGGGAAGTGGAAAAATCAGAATAGCTGAGATAACCCATGATGGAAAGCAAAGCAGATCCAACCAGTGCAAGTTTGCGTGTAGCCATCTGAAATAGAGGAGACCACTCCCCGCCGTGGTACTCCCAGGACTTCAGAGTGATGAGTGGTGATGTTCTGCACAATACTGCTCATCAGTGTCACTGGTCTCACGGAGTGCAGCCGGAGCCGGGAGTGGCTACTGCTCAAAGGCTGTGGAGTCTCGTAGTTTTTGATCTACGTCATAGAGGAACGTCGTGGGAAGTGCTGGACTATGTAGAAGTGCAGCAGAGGCCAAGGGCCAGACCCAATCCTTTTGCTGTAAATTGACCCTTCACTTTCTTTGGCCAGGGCCCCAGTTCTCTCCACAGAGCAACGGGAAAGGGGTGATTGAGATGCTCCTGGTGGGGTGTGTGGACTTTCTATGTGCAAGGCATACCTCAATGCAGGTCCTCTAATGATCCCGGATATTCCCACCGGGAATAAATGGACACAGATTGAGTTTTCTTATTCATTAGTCTTTTATTAACAGTTACGCACAGTACTTCAGTCACACCATTACTGTTGGCACAACACTTGAATATTGCAGGAATGGTACACTTTACTTCAAAGTGCACTTGCAGCCAACTGCGCCTTAGCTCTGGGTACCTCGTGTGGATTACGTCGGAACTGGGTCTTTGAGATTAGTAAATTGGAGAAAGAGGGTTTTTTTTTGTATTTTATTTCAAATAAAGGATTTTTACATAGTTTGTGTTTATTTCTTTTCACTTATAGTATTAGTAATGGGGGTGGGATGTCTGATAGCTGCCTCCCATTACAAATCTAGGGCTTAGTTGCAGCTGTGAGCTGTCATTGACCCCTTTATTTTACCCTGATTGCCACCACCAGGGTAATCAGGATGAGCCAGGTAAAGTTCCCGAGATTGTCGCATGTAATGCAGGTTGCTATTTTGGGTCCAATAACCATGAGTCTCCCCAGCCTGAGAATACCAGCTGTCAGCTTTACCATGGCTGGATATCAAAATTTTTAAAAAAGTCACATAGGGTCCCTCTTATTTTGATACACAGTCATGATAAGCACATGACTGGGAGCTACAGCCTGTAGGCATATGCTTTATCTGTGCTGGGTATCACAATGTGGGGGGACCGTACGCCAATTTATTTATATACTTATTTTTACACCACTATAGAGACGTAGACAGCATGTGTGATTTCAAACAATCCATGATGCTGTCTCACAGGCTGGGGGCGCAGTCTAACTGCAACCAATCACAGATGTCAGGATTGCTAGTGTGGCGCCCTGGACAAGCCAGGTCGTCACAGAACTACACCAACACACCCCACACCCCGGTTAGGTACACCAAAGCCAAACACAAAATCCTTGTTGCCTTCCTCCAGGGGCTGATGTCCACACCAGGGGGTGGGGCCAAGTGGTTGGTCCCCGCCCGCCGAGGAGTTCACAGTCCTGGAGGCGGGAAAAGGAGTGGAGTTGGTTAGCAGTTAGTGAGAGGAGAGAGGTGGTAAAGGAGCAGACTGACGGCGTCCGGGTGCGTGGCCCGAACGGAACAGCAAGGTTGGAAGACGGTGGTGACCGTCTGCAGGAGAGGCTAATTGGAGCGAACCGTAAAGACCGTGGACGGGCGGTGGCCCGGCGGTACCGGACCGGAGAGCAAAGAGAAGCCAGCACCATCCGGCAGGGCTTGCGGACCCCGACCAGGCTAGGAGTCGCCGTGAAATTGGTCAAATCCGTTAGCGAAGGGAACCTCCGGGGTTTCCCAGCAGCCAAGACCCGAGTGAAGGAAACAGCTCAAACCGTAGAGAGAAACACAGTCACCGCCAAGGCTACAGTTCCCAGGGCCAGAGCCTGCGGGCAAAAGGGGCTCCTTCAGCAACCATCCAAGCTGGGGAACGGGTTACCAGTGGGAACCCATTGGGACCGTACACACTACATAGGTGCAGGGAAAGGCAGTCACCATCAACCTGCCGGGAGGAGAAACACCGCAGCCGTCTGTGGGACCCGTCCATCCAGCCGTTTGTTTTACCGGAGACTTTCCATTCGTCATTGGCTGAGTGAGTACCACCGTGCCGTGCGGCACAGCACTGCCCCCGCGACCCTGCACCTCACCAGGCCCCGCGAACCCACCTGCCATACATCCATACCCCTCACCGGGCCCCAGGACAACCAAACCCCCTACCCACGGAGGGAAGAACTAACATCTAAGCTGCTCCCTGTCATCGCTCCCGGGATCCCCGTTCCAGAGCAGCGGTGGTGTCACAATCTCATCACAACCGTGGGTGGCGTCACGAACAATATCCCTAAAACCCAAACCATCCCCTTTTTCACTCACGGGCGAGGAGCGCCGCTCGAGTCCCCGGGATCCGGCCCACCGCTCAAGCCACCACCGAGCAGCAGCAGCAGCCGGACCCGAGCAGTGGGAGAGCGCAGCGTCCCCTCCTCCGCCCGCGACACTAGCGGGTGGGGGAGCAGTGAATTTGTATGAAGCTAATGAGCGGCCCTGGAAGAAAGAAGTCTTACAGTCTTGCGGGAGACTCATTAAGTATAATGCTCCTGCTTTAGTCCCTATTTTCTCTTTTTTCCTTAATTATCCGGGTGGCCGAATCCAAACAGTTCCATGGGGTTCCCTGAGAACTCCGTGTTTGGGGGTTGGTGCAGAGATACTAGTTATCCAGTACTGACCCCAAACTTTACAGTTTGGCTTTGCCCATCACTACCGGGGATGCAACGCTCGGCACATCCTACCCCAGAAACAGTGTAGGGAAAGCTGCTAGAGGAGGGATAGGTTTGGATTACGGCATATTGGAGGGATTAGAGCAGGAGTCCCCAACCCGTATCTTACGAGCCACATGTGGCTCGCCTGCTCCTGACATGTGGCTCGCCATTGGTCACCGGAAATGTAGCTGTACAGGGCCACGGGCCATCTGTTTCTCAGGGCCGGCGTTTACTGGTGGGCAGACTGGGCAGCTGATCCAGAGCGCCCACACTCTGAGAGTCCCCCAGCCTTTCAATCATAAACTTCATTGATCGTACAAATTCTGTACAATCACTGAAGTTTCCGCAGTTGCAGAATGACGTATAATGACATCACAGTCATCTGACTGACCAAAGGTCCTAACGCTGCACTGCAGGAGTCCCCAGGCCTGCACAGGTGAGGTGTGCGGGACCTGATGAAAGCGCTGCTATTCAAATGTATGCGTGCCTGAAAGGCACACATACATTTGAACAGTGCGGCGACAGGACTGAGGCAGAGGAGCACACCTGAGCCCCGCATCGCGACATCTTGTCATCACCGGGGCCGCAGCTGCAGAGATGAAGAGGTGCAGAGATGAAGAGGATGACGCGCAGGCAACTGTTAGCAGTCCAGAGGAGCCAAAGAGGACATGTACAATAATTTTAGATGAGGGGACTGTAGTGGGGGAAGAGTGGAGGGGAACTTTTATGGGGCACATTATGGGTCAATGAGGGACATTATAGGTCAGTGGGGGACATATTGAATCATATTGGAACATTATATGGCAGTGGGGGACATTATAAAACAAACTGGGACATTATGGGGCAATGAGGGACATTCTAGAGTAAATTGGGACATTGTGGGGCAATGAGGGACATTATAGAGCAAATTGGGACATTATGGGGAAATGGGGGACATTAGGAAACAAATTGGGACATTATAAGGCTGCAAGGGACATTATAATGTCCCAATTTACTCTATAGAGTAAATAGGGACTTTGTGGGGGAATGAGAAACATAGGGTAATGGGAACATTATGAGGAAAACTGGCACATTATGGATCAATGAGGGACATTTTGGGGCAAAGGTAACATTATGGAGAAAATCGATTAGGACATTATTGAGCAATGCGGGACACTATGGGGCAATGAGGGTCATTATGAGGCAATTAGGAAAGGGATTGTGAAAGGCAGCATAGTATAATGAGGAGTGGGGGGGGGGGATTTATGCCAAGATGTAGTATGGGGGAGATATCATCGAAAGGGCACGTTTTGGGGGGACATTATGGTGTGGGGCTATTTTGGAGAAGAGCAGTGTGTGAGGGGATAATTTGTACAGGAGGCAATTAACAATCCCTTCTGATTCCAGTTGTTCTCCCAGACATTGTTACATAAAGGGGGCCAGGATGACTGACATAATTACTATATTAGGCCAGAATGAGGGGCATACATTATTGGTTTATGGTAGTGTAACGGGGTGCCAGGGGTGCCTCCGGGCTTGTAGTCGTGGCCCTTGCTGTCAGGCTTACCCCTGGCGCCACCGTCACTGGGGGGACAGGAGATGCCTTGGTGGGGCAGAGTGTGGTGGTGGTGCAGGTGTTGTCCGGCGCACAAACACTCTTCAGGCATGGTTCAATGCAATTAACAAACATCTTTATTCTTCACAAAGCTCCACACGAGGCAATAAGGTGATGATACGCTTCCTTCAGCTGAGGAAAGCCTGTCCTTGCGTCCCCTCCAGTGGGGATGTGCCTGACTACTCCTCTTCGCCCGGCTCCCACTTCTGGCTACCCACAGCCCGGACCCACACTGGACTGCTTCACCCTATGAGGTTCCACCCGCTCCTGTTCTCTCCGGCTTTCTGTCCTTCAGCTCCCACACTCTGCCCCGGCTCTGCTGCTCCGCTCCCGTCCCCGAGACAACTGCTCTCCTGATCTTTTCTTTCCTTCTCAACCCTTGCTCTGCCTTCCCCCTTGCTTCTGCCGGCTCCTCCTCCCCACTGTGGTGACAGCCGTCCCACCCGGCCACTAGGGGTACCCTAACACAATACACATGCAGATACAAATAAAACATTTTTATTAATTACAATTCCGGGTTATCTCAGCTCCCTCCTGTAGGGAGTATGCTCACCCACTACACGCCTCCCCTCTTAAAATCCGAGCCTCCCGGCAAGGCTCCAACTATAACCACATAAAATGTAAACACAGACATAACATGGTGATAACCTTCAGCCCAGTCCACAACAGGCGGCCCGTACGGGGAAAAGGGGTACCAGTCCAGCGCCCGGTCCTCGGCAGCGCCCGGCGGCTTAGCAGCGCTCCCGGTCTTTGCTGGCGCCCGGAGGCTTAACAGCGCTCCCGGTCTTTGCTGGCGCCCGGAGGCTTAGCAGCGCTCCCGGTCTTTGATGGCGCCCGGAGGCTTAACAGCGCTCCCGGTCTTTGATGGCGAGCAACAGGCATGTAAAACTTGTAACAAACTGCAAACTCTTCGCCCTGCGGAGGAGTACCTGGCTCAGTCTGGCAGCGAACTCTCTCCGGGCTTTAGCAACTGGAACACAAACTTCTGCCGGTCAATCAACAATACCGGTCTTCATACAAGCCGTCTGAGGCGATCTACTCCGGAGGCCAGGACCGCTTCCATTCGGCCGCCTGGGCCTGGATGTAGGCGGCCAGGGACTGCCCAGGTTGTCGGCGTACCCTCCGGAAAGATACGGGAGCGAAAGGGGGCTCCGATGACGTGGCCTCTTCGGTTCCCGGCGGGGGTGATGGAGTCGCTACCCGGGGTGGTTGAGGCACGGGTTGCGGCACATCCAGGACGATTACCGGACGATTGGTAACGCTCTGATTAACCGCCACCACCGGGGTACTCTTTTCCGGGTCAGCGGTCGGGCCAGACTGCACCTCCGGTGTGACCGCCAAGGTGCGCCTGGAATGGGAGGCATCGATCGACATCGGTTTTGGTGGTGCTCGTCGCCGGTTCTGGCATTCCTCCCATTCCACTTCCTGCTGCCACTGAGCAGCCTCTTGTGCGGTGGGCACCCGGGTCACCCCAACCGCAAACAGGCCCCGGCAACCCACTTCCCTCAGGAACCGTACCTTCTCCCCTTGGTACAGGGTATGCAGTCTCTGTGGGAGGCCTTCTGTATCTAAATGTACTCGGTTGTAGAAGTAGTCGTCCCCGGTCTCGCCGTCCCGGATGAAGCCGTACCCCTCTCTTTGGTTGAATTTCACCACCACTCCGGTGGTGTACTGCTGCTCAAATTCCTCGCTCCGGGGACCCGCCATCATCTCCCGGGCGACGGTCTCGGCGAGCAGCCGCTCCTGTACTGGATCCGGCTCAGGTAAAGGCGTCAGGGTCGGTGTAGAAGCTGGAGGAAATGGAGGCGGGCTTGCTTTTCCCGCTCTTGAGCATACTCCACCCCCAGTCTCACACCTCAGGTCGACCCCTCCGCAGCGGCACTTCTTTCTTCTTACAACACCGCCCACTTCACATGTCTTCTTACGTGCCCTGGGACCGGCACCTCCCCTCTTTGGGCGGAGTACTCCGAACTTCTTTTTCGGTACTGGCCAGCCCCAGGCTCTTCTTTTGGCGCCAACTTTTCGCGCGCTTTCTGCATCTTCACAGACGACGGCCATCTTGCCGCCATCTTGTGCCTGGTCCAACGCTGCAGGCACTGTTTCTTCTTCCCACCATGGGACTGGGAACCTTCTCCAATAGTCCGGATCCTGGGCCCTAGGCACCACTTGATCTCCATCTTCTTGTGGGTCCCGTTGCATATAATCCGGATCCTGCCGACTACGCCACATGTAACGGGGTGCCAGGGGTGCCTCCGGGCTTGTAGTCGTGGCCCTTGCTGTCAGGCTTACCCCTGGCGCCACCGTCACTGGGGGGACAGGAGATGCCTTGGTGGGGCAGAGTGTGGTGGTGGTGCAGGTGTTGTCCGGCGCACAAACACTCTTCAGGCATGGTTCAATGCAATTAACAAACATCTTTATTCTTCACAAAGCTCCACACGAGGCAATAAGGTGATGATACGCTTCCTTCAGCTGGGGAAAGCCTGTCCTTGCGTCCCCTCCAGTGGGGATGTGCCTGACTACTCCTCTTCGCCCGGCTCCCACTTCTGGCTACCCACAGCCCGGACCCACACCGGACTGCTTCACCCTATGAGGTTCCACCCGCTCCTGTTCTCTCCGGCTTTCTGTCCTTCAGCTCCCACACTCTGCCCCGGCTCTGCTGCTCCGCTCCCGTCCCCGAGACAACTGCTCTCCTGATCTTTTCTTTCCTTCTCAACCCTTGCTCTGCCTTCCCCCTTGCTTCTGCTGGCTCCTCCTCCCCACTGTGGTGACAGCCGTCCCACCCGGCCACTAGGGGTACCCTAACACAATACACATGCAGATACAAATAAAACATTTTTATTAATTACAATTCCGGGTTATCTCAGCTCCCTCCTGTAGGGGGTATGCTCACCCACTACAGTAGCACGTGGGGCATAATTACTGTAGGGGCAAATTAGGGGACATTATTACTGATGAAATATAAGTTAATTTTGAGCATACTGTCTTCCATGGGAAGAACAAAAGTCTGACGTAGTGTAGAAATTGGGGAAAAATGTGGAATATACCCTGGGAGTGATCAGCTATAGGTAACTGTGTGTTATTTTCTGCAGAGTCGCATCATGGCAGTAAGAAGTGATGGCGGTCAGTGCCAGATGATGAGGAAAAGCGAAGGTGAATAACTTCAGCTAGAGACATCACTGGTAAGTCAGTTTATTACATATACACACACTATATACAGAGCCCCTGTGTATAATGTCACTGGTGATCACTGTATTACCTATACACAATATACAGAGCTCCTATGTAAAATGGCACTGATGATAATATTAGTGTTATTAGTATTGTGGTTTTTATTCATGATCATTATTGTAGTATTATACTGTATGTCCCTGTGTGGTAGTAATATGTGGTCTGGTCATGGCGTGGTGGTATTTCTCTCTTGTGTGTACTATTATTTGGTCATTATATGATCTGGTGATAGTGTCGTGGTATTTCTCCCTTGTATGTGGTAATATTCAGTTACTACGTGGTCTAATTATGGAGTGGTAGTGTTACTCTCTTGTATGTGGTTGTATTTGATCACTGTAGTGGAAATATGCTGTCTGGTCACGGTGTGGCGATATTTCTCCCTTCTATGTGGTTGTATTCGGTCACTATGTGGTGGTGATATATTGTCTAGTGACGGAGTGGCAGTATTTCTCCCTTGCATGTGCCTGTATTTGGTCACTGTGTGGTGGTAACATGTTGTCTTGTCATGATGTGGCGGTATTTCTCCCTTGTATGTGGTATTATTGGTCTTGGTGTAGTGGATTGTGTTGTGTATGGAGGTCACTTTTTCTCTCTATCAATATGTGGAAGATTCTTTATTTCCAATTGTTGTTTGCTGTTTTCTACTGGTGGTAAATTGGCTTTGAATGCGATTTCATCTCTACAATGTGACTCTCAAGTAACTTTCAAAGTCGAATGTGGCTCTCAAGGTAAAAAAGGTTTGGGACCACTGGATTAGAACGTTACAGTCCTTGCTGCTGCAGCCTAAAACCAGAAGTCCCTTTTCAAGACTACATCTATTTTATTATCTATTAATACCGCTTGGAAACAGACTTGAAGCATTATCTGCCATCCAAGCCACAATCTGCTCACACTATTCTGTCTGTGTTCACCCCTAGATCAGTGAGAGTTTCCTTAAACCTATACTTGATACCAATTAATAGATCTGCCATTGTGGAAATTGGAAATTGACTATTTGTCACCAGCTCCATGATACCAATGCCTCTGCCTGCTTGTTCATCATATTCTATAATGTATTGCTGCTGCTGCACCTACACTGTGAGTCCATTATGTTCCATACTGTGCTGCTGGGAGTGCTACCCTGCACAAAATTTAATATAACAAACCTGAAAGTAAATGGAAAGTATAGATTTGTTAGCTAACCCACAGATAGATATCTCACACGAAGAAATAGCAGAAAGAGGTAGAGAAAAGTCTTTATTCTTAATTCCATGAAGCAATCATAAAAAGTCAGGCTGATTATATACAGTACAGACCAAAAGTTTGGACACATCTTCTCATTCAAAGAGTTTTCTTTATTTTCATGACTCTGAAAATTGTAGATTCACATTGAAGTCATCAAACTATGAATTAACACATGTGGAATGAAATACTTAACAAAAAAGTGTGAAATAAATGAAAATATGTCTTATATTCTAGGTTCTTCAAAGTAGCCACCTTTTGCTTTGATTACTGCTTTGCACATTCTTGGCATTCTCTTGATGAGCTTCAAGAGGTAGTCACCGGAAATGGTCTTCACTTCACAGGTGCGCCCTGTCAGGTTTAATAAGTGGGATTTCTTGCCTTATAAATGGGGTTGGGACCATCAGTTGTGTTGTGCAGACGTCTGGTGGATACACAGCTGATAGTGCTACTGAATAGACTGTTAGAATTTGTATTATGGCAAGAAAAAAGCAGCTAAGTAAAGAAAAACGAGTGGCCATCATTACTTTAAAAAATGAAGGTCAGTCAGTCCGAAAAATTGGGAAAACTTTGAAAGTGTCCGCAAGTGCAGTGGCAAAAACCATCAAACGCTACAAAGAAACTGGCTCACATGAGGACCGCCCCAGGAAAGGAAGACCAAGAGTCACCTCTGCTGCGGAGGATAAGTTTATCCGAGTCATCAGCCTCAGAAATCGCAGGATAACAGCAGCTCAGATTAGAGACCAGGTCAATGCCACACAGAGTTCTAGCAGCAGACACATCTCTAGAACAACTGTTAAGAGGAGACTTTGTGCAGCAGGCCTTCATGGTAAAATAGCTGCTAGGAAACCACTGCTAAGGACAGGCAACAAGCAGAAGAGACTTGTTTGGGCTACACAAGGAATGGACATTAGACCAGTGGAAATCTGTGCTTTGGTCTGATGAGTCCAAATTTGAGATCTTTGGATCCAACCACCATGTCTTTGTGCAATGCAGAAAAGGTGAACGGATGGACTCTACATGCCTGGTTCCCACCGTGAAGCATGGAGGAGGAGGTGTGATGGTGTGGGGGTGCTTTTATGGTGACACTGTTGGGGATTTATTCAAAATTGAAGGCATACAGAACCAGCATGGCTACCACAGCATCTTGCAGCGGCATGCTATATCATCCGCTTTGCGTTTAGTTGGACCATCATTTATTTTTCAACAGGACAATGACCCCAAACACACCTCCAGGCTGTGTAAAGGCTATTTGACTAAGAAGGAGAGTGATGGGGTGCTACGCCAGATGACCTGGCCTCCACAGTCACCAGACCTGAACCCAATCGAGATGGTTTGGGGTGAGCTGGACCGCAGAGTGAAGGCAAAAGGGCCAACAAGTGCTAAGCATCTCTAGGAACTCCTTCAAGACTGTTGGAAAAACATTTCCGGTGACTACCTCTTGAAGCTCATCAAGAGAATGCCAAGAGTGTGCAAAGCAGTAATCAAAGCAAAAGGTGGCTACTTTGAAGAACCTAGAATATAAGACATATTTTCACTTGTTTCACACTTTGTTGTTAAGTATTTCATTCCACATGTGCTAATTCATAGTTTTGATGCCTTCAATATGAATGTACAATTTTCAGAATCATGAAAATAAAGAAAACTCTTTGAATGAGAAGGTGTGTCCAAACTTTTGGTTTGTACTGTACATACCTTTAGTTGTCAGCTAGGATGTATAGGTTTTGAAACACAAGCAAGTAAAGTTTCTAAAATCAGCAGCTTTTTGAGTGGCAGCAGCTTCCGATCAGTTAATAGCTGGGGTGGATATTCATAGTGATTCCCACCCCCCTGCCTCTCCATCCTCCCCGTTATTTATGCCAATTCTATTATAGAATGTTTTACTAACTGACTAGAAGCAACTGTGATGATGTCATATCCATATGACCAGAAGGGGCGGGGCCTCAGCCAACAGAAAAATAATGTTGCCTCCTGGTATCAGCTATGTTGGCTGAGGCCCCACACCTCCTGGTCACATGGGTATGACATCAGCACAGGTCCTTCTAGTCAGTTAGGGAAACATTCTATAATAGAATTAGCATAAATAACAAGGGGAGGATGGACAGCCTGGGGGCAGGAATCACTATGAATACTCACCCCAGCTATCAGCTGATACTCAGCTGCTGCCAATCAGAAAGCTGCTCATTTTACAAACATTATTTGCTTGTGCCTCAATATCTATATATCCGAGCTGACCACTACAGGTATGTATAGAATCAGCCTGATAGCGCCAGTATAGCACTGGCTTTAGCTTATATAGGAAAATCCTGGTGATTGGTGCGCTTTAACCAAACATTTGAATTCAAATTATTAGAGTAAATTGAGACATTTAGCTGTGCACGTCTGTATTGGCACCTGTTTAAATTGTCAACTTGAGACACATAAATCCCACACTAATATTAAAGGACAGGCTTCTGTTGCATTAGCCTTTTTGCGGTTCAAGTCATCCTTGCCTTGTATGTTTAGTTTTCTAGGGTTAGGTGTAACTATTGACAAATTTCAGCATAGGACTTCAACATTTTACATGTCTCCAAAATGTGGCACTGGGAACGATGGAGGTACCATGTAAGAGAAACCTATTCATACGAGGATAAAGAATATGGGAGCACTTGCACGTCTGGCAGCAACTGTCCTGGCAGTAGTAGTACAAAACGCAGGTCACAATTGGCCTCCTTTCCTTCCGACAACTACATCAATGGAGAGGAGGCAGAAGGCTTAATGGAATATACAGTATGGCACATCGCTTGTCTCAGCTACAGCAGGATGATGTAGCCTCTGACAGCGACACCATCAGCATGTGTCTGTCCTGCTCAGTGCACCTCCTCCATTAGAACACTATTGTTGTAGGGTATTTTAAAATAAAGCACAAAAGTGGCTAGGAGTTAAAATATATATAAATGGCATTATAAGTATTGGACAACCCCTGTAAGTAGTCTAAATTGTCTAATACGGCCATGTGTTATTAAATAGGAGGTAATTTCACTCCATTATCCATTTTTCTCTAGCCAGATAGGTGGAGGTTACTTGGACATTAAGAAAGCTGTGTTAATGGCCACAATAAAGAATTTACTGAGGGTCGGATGTGGCCTAGTGTCATTATTATTATTATTATTATTATTATTATATACATTATATGTGCATCTTTTTCCAGCGATTGGAGGCTTTGAAGTACTTTTGATTTCTAAATTATCAGTTTATTTTAAAATTATTTTTTCACTTGAATCGGACAAACTGAACACAAAACTATTTTAAGGAAATTCAGTATTCTCTATATTTAGCTGGAGAGTCCAGGATCTGTGATAATGGTAATGAAAAAAAAGGCAAAATGAATTATGCCTTCAAAAGATGAACCTGGACCAGTCCACAAGGGGTTAAAAATATAACATCAAACATTAACGAAATGGGGTTATTTTAGCACTTGGAATTCTTTTCACCTGATTTTAGGTGCACATGTCATTCCACCATGCGCCAGGAGAGGGCAGTAAAGCTCTAGCTATGGCTCTTTAAAAACTTGTATGCTGATCCTGGGGAGCTGCAGATTGTAGGTATAAAGTGATTGAAAACTCCATAAACTGCTAAATCCCAGCCGCCTCAAGTACCAGGGGAAATGACTGTTTTTGCATGTTTTATTGTTATCCCATAATGGGGGTCTGACTTATGAGACCCCCTGTCAATCAGAACAATTAAGCTGAATGGTACGGGCTGCAGCAAAGCCACTCATTTGGATCACCACTTATCAAATGTTGATGGCTTGTCCTAAGTATGGACCATTAATGCTACAATCCAGGAAAACCCCTACAAAGGGAACCTGTCACGTAACCTGTGGGACGGTCTGATACGTTCTGGTCCAATGGGCGTCATTGGTCTTGGATCCGGTGCTTCCTCCATCTTGTGCAATCGCTGTCCTCCTTCTTGCTTCATGTGGATGACGTGTCCTACATCATCCACACAGTGTCCTCCGTTGCGCTCCTGCGCATGCACACGTCTCTGTGCGCTGCTGAAGGCAGAGCAAAGTATTGTAGTGCGCATGTGCGGACGTTCTTTAACCTTTCCCTGCGCGTGTGCACTACAATACTTTGACAGAGAAGTGTGCATGCGCAGGAGCGCAACGGAGGACACTGTGTGGATGATGTAGGACACGTCATCCACACGAAGCAAGAAGGAGGACAGCGATTGTACAAGATGGAGGAAGCACCAGGTCAAGATCAGCAATGCCCATCAGACCGGACTGGATCGGACCGCCCCACAGGTGAGTAGGTGACAGGTACCCTTTAAATAATGTTAAGGTTAAGGACCTTGAATCAGTACAATATATAACAACTGCATAAAAGTGATGAACACTAGATGTCCCTGTAATCCTCCATATAGAGCAGAAAACTCACTAAAAAAAGACAAGTAAAATATATCTTTGTACCGTGTTAGCCAGTAGAGATAAAAAAATTGTTTAAAAGAACAGAGAGTCCTCAGTGGTTGATACCTTTTAATGGCTAACTGAAAAGATGGTAATAATTGCAAGCTTTCGAGACTACTCAGGTCTCTTCATCAGGCATGGTATAACACAAAATCTGAAGAGTCACGTATTTATACACAACAGGACTTAGAATAGTGCAGTAAAAAGAAAAAAAAAAAAAAAAGAAAAAAAAAGAACAAGTTATATGAAACAGAACTATCTCTATGGCAGGGGGACAAGCTGTTCTAGCCATAAATACTGCTGCAGTTCAGTGTGAAAGTTTTATTGTCCTTTGATAAGGGTCTGGTCCGGGCTGTGATGCCCCCGGATGGTCAGAGGAGCACATCTTTTAACTGATGTAAAAAGACATGAATCCATGAGACACATTCATTCCTTCTCTGAATGTGTCAAAGGTCATCATAAGTTTGTACTCCCATAGTCTCCTGTCTCTCTGGGACTTGAAGTTTCCTTTCAATACCAGCAATTTCATGTCCATGATGCTGTGGTCTGGGTATTGAAAGGAAACTTCAAGTCCCAGAGAGACAGGAGACTATGGGAGTACAAACTTATGATGACCTTTGACACATTCAGAGAAGGAATGAATGTGTCTCATGGATTCATGTCTTTTTACATCAGTTAAAAGATGTGCTCCTCTGACCA